>NW_010258515.1:264183-327664 GCF_000690775.1 Eurypyga helias
ACCTGGTATCCAGCTCCCCAGGGCACTGCTGGCTTAAACAACCTCCTCCCCACCTTGTCCCCAACACCAGCCCTGGCAATGAGTCGTAGGGTGGGAATGTGACCCAACTGCTGTCCCCAGCCCCCTCTGCAAGTGGCCTTTGAAAGGAACAGTGAGTAGAAGGCAGAGTTTTGTGTTGGTTTTTTTTTTTTTTAATTTAATGTTATTTTTTTCGTGGTTTATTGTAGGAGAGAAATTAATGCAAAAGAAACCATGGCTAAAACCAGCTAAAATTAACAGAGTTATCATTGCATCTGTGGTATGTCATGTAGAGTGAAAAAAAAAAAAGGGGGGAAAGAAAAGAAGAGAAGATGTGTAACAAGGAAGGAAATTCCTGCCTTGACAACTAAATATACAAGGATGAGGCTAGAAATAATCACAGCAGAGGGCTGAGCAGGAATACCTTTGGAACAGAACTGTACTGGGTAAGCTGTTTGAGGAAGGACCCAGGAAAGATGAGGTTGCTGTCTTAGAATGACAGAGTGGTTTGGGTTGTGAGGTTGCTGTCTTAGAATGACGGAGTGGTTTGGGTAGGAAGGGACCTTAAAACCCATCCAGTTCCAACCCCCCTGCCATGGGCAGGGACACCTTCCACTAGATCAGGTTGCTCCAAGCCTCATCCAGCCTGGCCTTGTCTTGGTGAAAGGAAACCTGCTGTTCCCAGAAGATGTGATGAGACATGATGGGGCTTGGGACAGTGCTTTTGCTTTTCATAGCAGGGTTCCCTTCATTTCTTCCTTGTCTAAAAGAAAGTGGATCGTCTGCCTTGGCCAGGAGGACCTACTGGAGTCCCATCACTGCTGCTCTGTAAATGGCATCCCACACCTTAAGTGGCACCTGAAAGGTGTCTAGAGGGGAACTCGAATGTACCATCCCACCTGGTTGGACAAACACTTGCAGTCTAATAAATACTTCACCTTCCTGCAATCTTGTCGATAATGTTGGTCACAAAGACTGATTGCCAATGAAAAAGGACTTTTATGGTTCTGATCCAAAGATCAGAGAAAGTCGGTGAAGATTCCTGTTAATTTTAATGGGGTTTGGCTCAGACGCTATCCACATGAAACCACAGTTTGTAAAATTTGCTGGAAAAGAAAAACTGTTCAACTTGTCTAGTTACTCTTTAACAAATGGGTTTAGTGTTTTTAAAATTCTGCCTTTGGGATGTTCATGCATCACTGAACACTGTTAAAATAGAATTTGACATTGGTATTCACGGCAATGCTAAGAAAACTGCCTTTCTTTGTAAGAAGAAAAAAACCCTCACCCTAAAAGGAGCATTAAACACATAAATAACATGAAGCCTGGCTGCTTCCACAATAATTTGAATGATTCATTTATTTGTTTTTAGTCCAGGTCTTTTAAGATAAAGATTCATCATATGAATTACTTTTTAGGTAATGAACACTATAAACATTTTATCTCTTCCCTCCCCACCCCCAAGATCCAATCTTTTTTCTTTTTTCTCCTGTGGAAGGTTTTATTTTTCTGAACTTTTCCTGAATAAGTGATGACGAGGAGAAGTTCTCTAATCTCTTGCCATTTACAAGTGAGTCCACGTGGACTTTTTGGATGGAAAGTTGCAGCAGAAGGTTCCAAGAGCTGCAGGGCTCTCTAGCTCCCAGTCGGGCTGAGTGTATGGAGAAGTATCCCAGGCAGTGAATTCCAGCCTTACAGAGTACATTTATTTTTTCACCCTCTAATGAGCAACGGCCACCTTTTCTTGCCTCCACATTCCTTACTGCCTATGTAGCCAAATCCCTCTGGGGCAGGTGGGGAGGATTTGGCTGTGAAAAGACCATCACAGGATCAGGGTGGCTCATTTTGGTCTGGGTCTGGGGACCCAGTTCTGGTTTTCCCTTTTCCCATGTTTAGAGGTGTTTGTTTGGAGGGAGTGTGAAATTTGCATTTCAGCAGCCCAGTCTTCAGTCCCCGGATTAAGTCCTCTGGTTCTTCCCTTAAAGAGAAGCTGTATCATCTGGACAGAGGCCTAGGGGTGAGGAACAAGCCTGTCCATGACTTCTGATGATTTAACAGGGCGGTTTATTCCGTTAATACATTTTGTGTTGGGGCCTGGCCCTTTGGAGTCAAGGGGAATCTTTCCAGTTGATTTCCATTAACTAAATATAACACAGAGTTGCAGCTTCAGAGGCACTTGGCTATGGAAAAATACCAGTCCGCAAGACCCTGCAGATCACATCCCTGGGTGGTGGTGGCTATTAGCTGCTTTGGCTGTAAATCTCAGCTTCACGTCATGCAGCAGGCTCGGGTGGACTGCGAGCTCCACGCTCCCTACTCCTGTTACAGGATGGTTGTGTGTCTTCTCGTGGTGTCTGACACAGTGCTTTATGTACCGAAATGGGTTCACTGCACCAGGGGCGAGAAGGCAGCTTGGAAAAAAGCTTGCATTACATCCTTAGTGCAGACCTGTTCGTGAGATGTTATTTTTTGCCAATTCTAGAACAAGCAGTTTGCTCTCCAAGCCTTGGAGGGACCAACTCTACCTCTAATAGTTACCCTCTTTGGAGAGTATAGGGTGAAGAAAAAAACACTTCTCCCTTGCTAGAGTTCCCTCACCAAAACCACCAAGAAACATGGCATTTCTTCCCAGGTTAAAACATTGCTCTCGCAGTCAGGCATTAGATACCTCAGTACGAACACCAGCTGTAGGCTTCTGCTTGTGATGGTTCTCTCCATTCTGCCGCATGCTTCCTGCAAGGGGGCCTTGCTTCAGCTCTCGTGATCCAGCTCTCCATCTCTGTGGTGGTAACAGCTCTCCCCCAATGCTTCTCCTGTTGTTTTTTTTTTTAGTTGGTAAACTTTTGAGGACTGGAGCTCATTTATAAATATGTGAATGTGGGTTTTTTTGTAGTCCATACACCACTGAAGGGTACAAAAAAGGTCAGCTGTGTTCAGGTCTAAGATTTGCTGTAATAAAACCAGAGACAAACGTGATTGAGGAATATTGAATAACAAATGTGGAGCCGCTTCTAGAACATTTTGAGCATTTTTGTTTTGCAGAGAATACTGCACTTGGGCTAAAATATAAAAGGCTTGCTGTTTTGGGGTTTTTTTTCCACAGAAAGGGTTGTTGTCTAACTATGTGGAAATACTATCTGTTATGCCACATAGTAGAGCACATGGGTTTGTTCTCTCTTTTGTAAAAACATGGTCAGAAGCCAGCTTTCTTCTTATTTATCCAACTTCTGTCATCCCATGGGGAAAGAACTGGAGATTTAGTAATATCTGAAAAAAAGGTTTGCCAATACAAATGTGATTATTTCTTGCAAAGGCACGTTAAGGAGACAACATTCAGTGCTTCCAAAACTGAAAACCAACACTGAAAGTAAAATAATTTTGGGAAGAATTTGTGGAATGTAACAAGGAATGAGTCAATGCCTGCTGAGATGATAATCATTAAAATTCAATGAGACTTATTTCTTTAGAAGTCAGATATTCAGTGTAACTCACGATGCCCCAGGGGAGCAGCTGTAGGTGGGGAATGGACTCTTGGGTGATGGGTTTATGGCACGGGCTCAACAGGATTCAGAGCTTTTCCAATGGCAGAGCTGCCTGCATACTTAAGACATCATCTAGAGTGGCCCAGCTGTGCTGGTGGGATGCAGTAGGTACAGCCAAGAAAACCTGGATTTGAATACTGGGGTGTTAACCCATAAAAAAAAGAGGGATCCAGGATGCCTATACATGTGTCGTGGCAACTTCAGCTCTTTGATTTGATGATAGCAGAAGAGGAATATTTCAGATCCTAGGTCAGTTACAAATGTAACCATGCCTCTGCATTCCCACCCGTATTAAGTTCTGGTTAAAAATCATATTAATTTTAGTAAAAACAGGACGTGTTTCATATTTATGCATGACTCCGGCTAGGGTTGCTCTCCTGAACCTGAGCCCTGACAGATGAACATCTCTGCTTCAGCCTTGTTTTTGTTTTGCTGGCTATGCTTACAGCAAACAACCGTGTCTGAGAAGCCTGAGGTCCATGGCATCAACTGTTTAATCAGCTGTAGCAAGAATGTAATTGTCTTTGTTGTTAATCGTTCAACTATGAAAAGTGTGAATAGTATATGTACATTTGGATGCACTACACAAGTAGTTTTGTCCCTGCTTTGCTCCCTCCTACTGGTTGAATGCTCAAAATAACTTAAATATTTTGGAAGTCAAGCATTTTGCTGTTTTCTCCAAAGTTCATGTTTTCAGTTCGAAGAGATAATTGCATCTGTAATAGACAGATGCTTTCCTCACTTGGCTCCATTAACATCATAAAACACCTGCTAGAGCTGAGTTTCTTTTAACTCTAAGATGTTTGTTTCTCACAACTCTTTCTGTAATAGAAATGTACTGCCACAACTACATTTTTGCTTTAAAAGTATTTAAAATTTTAAAATGTTTTAATTTTTTCAAACCTGCCCTCCTTGCCACTAGAAACACGTACTCATTTTTGCTGTTTTTTGTGGGCTCTTTAAACTTTTCCCCAGAGCATCAACATTTTACAGTGTTGCAAAAGAAAAAAAAAAATTCCAACCAAATTTAAGGTAACTAGTAAGGTGCCAAAAATGCAAATCTCCTGGAGCTGTTGTTTCCGAGTATGGAGGATGTAGGATAAGGAGGTGGTTCCTCCTCCCAGGGCAGCAGGTTTGCATCCCAGCTTGGGCTGCTTCTCTCCGCCCATGCCACAGCCTGAGCGGGCTCTTTCTGCATTTTGGGGATGCCCAGCACAGCCCACTGCCTGCACTGAACTGGGGGGGTAGGAAGGGGTACTGGTGTCCCCCCAGGGCCACAGTACTCTGGGTTTGGACACCCCATAAGCCATGGAGGAGCAAACTCAGGTCATAGTTATTCTTGGGCTCTGCAGACAGGCTTCAGCTTAAGTGGGCTGAAACCTGGCTCATGTGAGTGATTGCTTCACTCTGCCGAGTGCCTGGATGTTGCAAGACCACTCAAGGTTTTGGTTGTTTTCCTGCATGCTGGAATGTGTCTCTGGTCCGGGTGTTGAGTCATTTCTCCCAGGAACGAGTGGCTGCTGGCTCTTGGCATTCAGAGCAGCGCCTGTGCACCCAGGGGAGCAGAGTTCAGGGGGCAGCCCGTGGGTCGGCACCCTCTCCGGCGTACGGAAATCGCGTGTTGCAATGCCTGTGTGAAGATTGCCAGGTTTTTAATGGAAAGTTAATGGATGGCTGACCTCAAAATGCTGGGAGTTACCTAAAGGGTTACATCACTCTACCACCCACAAGCGTTTCTTATGAACTTTTCCTGACTTCACCCGAATCTCTCAGCTGTCATCTCCTCTGGATTTGGACAGGCAGCAGCATTTGCGTTTGGTTTTAATCCCCTATGAAAGGCATTTTTTTAAGGTGTTGCTGAGTGCAGAGACAGGAGCAGAATCCCACATCACCAAGTGTGGCAGAGATGAGCTTGAGCACCCTGTTCCCAGACTGAGCCCTGACTAGGTTAGTGTTAATATCGAGGAGCTGGTCCGTGGGAGAGGGTCTATCCCTTTTTCCCTCCCCATTGTCACATCTGACTCCCCCCTTGAAAGTAGTCAGAGGGGAGCAAACCGCAGGATCCTTTTAAATCATTCCCAGTATTGCTGTCTCTGTGCAATGCTTTTTAAATGGCAACCCAAGAACTGGAGTCCCTGTTTTCTCTCTCACCCCCAGCACCCCCCTTTTCAGTAAAAAAAGCAGAACTGATAAACATCTTACTATGTTGCATAACTCTTGCCCTCAGTGCATTTTCCAAGCTCCTGAGCCAGACAGGTTATTCATTTTGACTTTATAGTTATGTCTCACTCTGACAGCTCTATCGCAAAAATCTCTATCTCCTGTTTTCTAAACCTGCAACTGTTTATGATTGTCTAGATTTCAAATTGCTCTCAGTCCCTCGCTGTGGTGTCCTGAAGACACCGGAGGGAGAACAGGCGCTGGCTGCGAGTAGGGACCCGAAGGTGGTGGGTGGTCTGCAGGGGAGCGTGGCCAGAGCCGGCTGTGCCATGCCCTTGCCCTCCACGTATGCTGCAGCAGCAAACGTCCTGCAGAACCCATAAACGTATTTTCCTTTTGTGTGCAATCTCAGGCTACAGGAAAAATTTGAGCTCGCCGACACAGGCTTTGCCAAGGGCAGGCAGGCTGCCTCTTTCCTGCAGTGTGCCCAGCACAAATGCTTGGCTGTTTCCAACAGGGAAAGCTCAGATGTTTTGGCTTTTTCCTTCACTTCAGTGTCTAGCAAGCCTGAAAGGATCCATTTGCCCAACTTTTTGACATGCTGGAGGGTGGCACAGAGTCAGTGAGGAAAAACCATCTCTGTGTTGCTTTGAAGGTACTGCTGCTGCTCCTGAGTTTGCCTCTCCCTGCCCACAAAACGTAACGTGAGCCTTCTGCGTGAAACTTGATCAATTTAAGGTTTACACAAATAATCTCCTTACTTCCAGCTTTCCTGTCACATGGTTTTATTTGGTTTTTGGCCCTTTTCTCAGGGGTGGGTTTCTCAGCACACAGCTGTCCCCTAATTCCAGGGCAGAGATGGCCTCAGGGGATCAGGTTTCCCACCTGGAATAGCTCAGCAACCCCCAGAGCCGAAGGGAAGGGCCATTTGATGTGAAGGAACTGAGAGCTGCTGGCTTGGTTATCCAAGCAAAAGGGAGGTCAAGAGAGTGTTACAGCTCTGCAGCATCCTAAGAGGGGACCATGCCAGGAGGACACCTGATGTCCAGGTGTAGCTTTTCAATAAGGAAATTTAGGAGTAAAGGGACTGATTTCTGACAACTAGAACTCTGTGATTCTGAGCACTTAAGGAAGCATAAAAATCCTTCTGTTTTATAGGGATGTTAGATGGATTTACGGAGAGTGCTATATGATGAGAATAAGAGTTGAAGATGCAGAGCTCCAGTCCTAAATGCCTGCTCTGCCCGGGGACCAGCTGTACGCATCTTTTCTGGGTTGTTTGCGCTGCCAGGGCCCCTTTGAGCCCTAATGTCCCCCAGGATGCCCTGCTTTATATAGACAGATGATATAAGGTAATCCTTGCCCTGCTTTTGGGGAGTTATTTTTCCTGCTACTCTGCTCAAACACTATAATTTAAACCAATCTCTGTTGGCTTAGTATGAACTGAAGCTTTTCATTCTGTTGACTGTGACTTAATTTTATTTCTTCTTTTTTTTCTCTCCACGTCCCACTAATTCCTCCTGTCAATTTTCATCTCCCAAGGCCATAGCTAGAGCAGTTTTTGTCGTGATTATCACTCATCATAATCGAGTCGGCATAACTCATGATGTCATGATAAGAAATCAACTCTCTTCAGCTGTTTTGTAGACAACTCCTCTCGATAATTCCCCTGCCCTCACCCCAACAATAACCTTATATCTTTTTGACCTGCTTTTTTTACTAATATAATTGGGTTTGTCATGATGGTAGCAGTGCTTTCTTGTGCCAGAAACCTATCCCCAGAACTGCTGTGATGAAAAACATAGTAGCGAGTTTGCAAGTCATTATTAGTCATTTGCCAAAAATGAATGGCAGCTCAGGCTGCAAGTATGTTACCCAGACGATGCCCAGGAAGGCAACATCCGTGGCGTGTGCCAGGGGCTTTCTTCTTCCCACACAGACATGATTGACTTTCACTGAGGGTGGTCAGAATGACTCATGTCCTGCCAGGAGAGAGCTGGGACCCATTTCTTGGAAGAAACAGGAGTGGAGGCAGAGCCTGGTTCACAATGTCTAATTCTTCTTGAAAAACTGCTTTTTCAAAGGTCCCCACACTGTTAATTCTGATTCAGCGTCCTGCCAGTGTTTAAACTGTTTTTTAATCCTTGCTCCTTCCCCTAAATGCAGTTATTGCATATCTAGGAGTTACAAATCCATGCAGGGGTTACCAATCCAGACTTGCAGTTTCTCAAGTTCTTTGCAAACCCCAGGATGGAGATTTCCTGGTCCCTCTGGACTTCCCCATGGGATGCTACAGCTGTAATTCCCTCTCAGCTCCATCCTCTTCTCACTCACTGCCCTGCCTTCCCCCCTGCTCTGCAGCAGCTCTTTGCTGGCAGGCTGGTTAGAGCAACCCTCGGTTCTCCTATTTCTGCTCCATTTTTACTGCACCACAACACTTTTTCCCTCCCCATGTTTGTGGCTGGAAAACATCTAAGGCTTTTTTCCTCATTGAAAAGTCTAGCTAGGTTAATTTTGACAGTTCTCGTTTTACCTCTCCTCACCCCAGCCTCAAAGATTCTTCCTTTCTTGCTTTTGCATCCCTTTTTGCATACTGTGATAAGACTCCTACTGCCACCTTAAGATATCCATGTATGTCAGCGAGGAAACCTTCCTCTTTTAGCAGGGAGATATATTTGAAAGCATTTTTTTGTGTTTCCTAATAGAAATTCCAACCCCTTCATCATAGCAGTCACTGAGCCCTTCAGTCCCCCTGACTCCTCCAGCTCTACTTCCTTTTTGATATTAAAAATTCTACCTAAAGTGAGTCAAGTTACGATCACTCAGTTTAAAGCTATTTGCTATGAATTAGAAAGTGCTCTTTTTGGTGCTTAACTGAAAACAGGTCAGAAATAGTGACTAATGAGGAAGCCCATCAAGGAACAACCGGGCTCCACCAAGATAGTAGAGTGATTTCCCCAATTTCCCCCCAGGAAATCTCCATCAAGACCACAATTCCTGGTTGCTTCCCTCCCCCTAACACCACACAGAGGTCACTGCCAAGGTCAAGTCTTGGTCGGACACTCGATGTCACAGCATCACATCTCAACACGCTTCTGTCCCGGGCAGATGCTGACCAGGCCCTGATGGATCTCATTTCTTCGCAGCAGCGGCTGGTGATTTATCAGAGCGCACCGCACCGTAGCTCTTGCTGCTCTGCAGAAATCCTGCCAAAGAGTCAGAACCAACGCGCCTGATAATTTTAAGGGCTTTTGTGGTCTCGACTGAGGAATGTGTCTCTTCAAGTGTAATACGTCTTCCATCCCTGAAGGCCCTGTGTGAATTTCATGGACTTATTTGGCTCTTTAAATCCTCCCTTGCTGGGAGGATGTTACGGTGAACCCATGGATGGCTGTGCTCCCTCTGGTCTTCCGCAGGAGCCTGCCTTCTTGTTCAGACCTCTCTGAAATCTGCCTTTTATCCTCTGCCACTTTTGATTTGTTGGTGTTTCTTCTCCCACTATTAGTTTTTTTTCCAGCCTGGCTTTAAGTACAAGTGAGGTTTACATATATTATATTGTTTATAGCAGACATCAAACCTTTACTTTAACTGGAAGTGCTGCAGCAAGGGTGGTCCTTCCTTCACTTCAAATCACCTTTTAATCTCCCATCGACTGGGGATCACTGTCACTCTCCACTGAGTGCTGCATAGGCAGCCTGAGCGTGGCTTTTCTTGATGGCCAAGGGCCCAGATAACACACCCTTCTGCAAGTTCCCCCTCCAGAGAAATAAAACTCTGCAACCTGGGGAAAAAAACCCAAACAAACCCAAACCAAACCAACACCAAAACCCAAAAAACAACAGCACCCCAAAAGATCACAATCTCATCAGGTATGACAAAGTCTTCTGGGGACAGATATTGGGCACTCTCCCGTCCGCCTAATAAGTGAGCAACCTATTTCGAGGAACCCCAGCGAGACCTCAGATTTCAGCAATCTCCAGTAGATGACAGGCTTCTCACCAGAGTCCTTTCAAACCAGCTCAGCCAGAAAGAATTGTTCAGCTTCAGACGAGTCCTTCCACCCGCCCCTTCTGTGTGGGATTTCTTCCTGTTGATGTCCTTTTTGCAGTGGGCAGGGAACTTTGGAAAGGATGGGAAAAATTGTCTTCCTGTGATGCTGTCATTAAATGTATACTCTGGGAACTGTCTTTTTGGCAGAAATTTGCAGAAATTGTATATTTCCCTTTGTTTTCTCTTGGAAATACATTAGAAAAAAATGAAAGTAATAACAAAGCTGCATTGTTATCAGTGAATGCTGTTTGGGGAAACCTCACTTTACTGTTTCTTTTCCATACATTTACTTGGGGTTTTTTTGGCTGCTTTTCTGCTGAATAGGCAGTAAAGTTCAAATTATTGTAGGATTTGGAGGCTTCATCCCAGCTTCACTTACAAAAGAGATCAGAACTTGATAAAATGCCCACTAATGGAGATGGAAATGCTCCCACTGACTTTGAGGTACTGTTGCTCATGTGTCAGAGAACATCCAAGGAATGTTTTATTTTGTGATGGTTTCAGAGTTCAGGGAATGGTGATTCTTTTGATTCAGAAGAGTGGATGGATTCTGGCTCACACATTTGTACAATTCCTATGCTGCTACAGCATCACTGTTTGACTTTGGATTGGGCATTGCTGAGGACAAAGCAGTAGGATGGAAATATGCTATTTCCCCCCTGTTGTCACTATAGACTGCCCAATCATCTTAGATTTTATTAAAACAAAAAAATATGTTCAATGAACTTGAAAGTTGGAGAAAATTCATGTGGGAATGACCTCGTATTTGCATGTCAAAAGGAGATAAGAAGATACAATGTCTGTAAGGAACATCCAGACAAATTTGGGCTAGGAACACAATTAAAAATTTTAAAGGTGAAGGTAGTTAAACATAAGATGCCTTAAAAAGATTTCACTTATGGATGGGACATTATGCACTTCAAATCTCAGTTCTCATTTAGGCATAGAAGAGTTCATCTGCAGAGAAATTTAACAGCCCAAAAGGCTTCTGCAGTTTTGGTTTGAAAAGTCTGTTGCGGCTGTAGGTGGAAGTGACCTGGCTCATCAGCACCGCTGTGTGCCTGCAGGAAGTGTTATATACACACGGTCCAGGGAAATTCTGCTGCAGCCTCTGGGCAGCAGCGTGGTGTGGCAGGGGGACAGGAGTTATAGCAAGTGGAAATTGAATTAACTGAGGTGTTTGGTGGAGGTAAAAGCAAGCCTCCTGCTTCTCCTGTGGTGCTGTGATGACAAACTGTCAGGGTGCAGGAGTTATCCCAGGGGTTACTTGGTGGCTCTGTGCCCTGAAGGAGGGGTGCCCAAACGCTGATGAGGACATTTTGGATTCTTAGGTTCTGGTGATATCAAACTAATTCAAAGGAATAAAAACTGTGAAGTTAACACTAAAAGAAAAAAAAAAAAAGAGACAGAAAGAGGCCTGTGTTATGTGGTTAACAACCAATGAGTGTCACATCTCTTTCCAAAGCAGAGGCCTCTTGATTTTTGCATCTGTCTCATTCAATTATGCTCAAAGAGCTGTTCTTAAAAACTTCAGGAAAAGGAGTAAGACCTTTACAATAGAGACATGAAGCTGTGCTTGCGAGTGGCAGCCTTTACTGCCTGCAGTTCGGCTGCTGAAAAGCAGTTGAAATACGATGTCAGGGCCGGGCTGATGCCGGGGCTGACAGGGCACATCCGAGATGCCGAGCCCACCTGGACATGTCCTGCTTCGGTAGCTGTGTGACTAACCATGTTCACTGCCAGGCTCTTACAGAGCATCTTAATAAAGGCATTTCTGATGGCAGAATTATCAGGTTGCCCATTTTCTTGTCCCGGATAGAAAATTTAGAAGAAATGCTCCAACATAGAATCACAGAATGGTTTGGGTTGGAAGGGACCTTAAAGATCATCTAGTTCCAACCCCATGCCATGGGCAGGGACACCTTCCACTAGACCAGGTTGCTCCAAGCCTCATCCGGCCTGGCGTTGGACACTTCCAGGGATGGGGCATCCACAGCTTCTCTGGGCAACCTGTCCCAGTGCCTCACCACCCTCTCTGTGAAGAATTTCTTCCTGAGAAACATGTATGAACCCTTTCCTTGACCAAGACACACGTTCCCAGGGAGTCTACATCTGGGGTCCTTAAATCTCTGAGGCTGGGCACGGTGTTCTGAATCAATGTGAATCTCTCTTCTTGAAAGTCTAAGACCCCCACGCACATGAAGGTCTGGGGTCCCCACTTCTTGGGATTGTCATTGGAATTCTTGACCCAACTATCTCAAGATTATTAGTTTATGTTGGTGGATATTTAGGTTCAACAGGTCTTTTTTCCATACTGTGGCATGACCTTATTGTTGTAACTCTTGTATTGGAGTTGTTGGAAATGCTGTTGGAATTCCTAAGGCAGCAAGGCAGAGGTTCGGTGCTGCGCGGGCTTTCAGAAACATTTCTCTGTCTCCTGTATGGCAGGTCTGATGCGCCTCTAGGTCTACTCTCATCCACTTATTTTTTACCAGGATGGAAGGAAATCATACAGATAACTATTCCTAGCTATATTCCAGCTATATAATATGCTGAGAGCCTTCCCCACTTCTTCCAATTTGTTTCAAAATTTACTTGAAGCTAAAGATGGGCAAATGAGGTACAACTGGGATGGTGCTGAGCCCAGACTGGGACACTGAACTGAAAAAGTTCTTGGATGGGGAGATAGGTAAGGAAATACATTAGAGCATTAGTAAAAAAATAAATCTTCCGGTATTGTTTTTCTTTTCCAAGGAAAATTCTAACAGATACTCATTTACAGTTTGGACATGTGCCATGCAATGTTTGACATACGATTAACTTCATGCTGTTAATTATTTGAGGCTTTCTAGAAATCTTAGGTGGGATTTGTGCCGAGCTGTGTGGCTCAGCAGATCCCATGCGGGAGGGATGGCATCTTTTCCTGCCACTTCTTTGTTGTGATGGTTGCTCACAGGCTGTGTCATCTCATTAGCTGGGATGTCAGCATCTGCTTGGAAAATCCGTTCCCAATTTGGCTGTGTGCAGTAGGCATAGGCTGTGCATATGTTGGAAGAGAGATTGCATCAGGGAGAAAGGTCAGCAGAAGGGGCAGTGTGGCACGGATCCGCAGGTGGTTTAGCTCGCTGCCAGTGAGAACCAGCTATTTGCCTTTCCCAGGAATGGACCGTAGCGAGGAGACTCTCCTCTCTGCTCAGCACTCAAGCCTTGGTCCTCTGACATCTAAGGGGTCTGGTATTGAGTGCCAGCGTGGTCCAGTGCTTCTGGAGAGCCTTTTCTTTAAAAAAAAAAAAAGGAGAGTTTTGAGCAAGCCAGAGACTTTTGTGTGTGTATGCAAGAGCTGGAGCTCAGGGTAAGCAACTATGCGGACATCGCTGGAGAGAGCCACGAAGTTTCAAACTTCAAGCTCTGCTTTGTTCCCTGTGAAGCCAGCGAAGGCTAGATTCTTCTACTTACTGGGGAGGCAGGAAAGGCAGGAATTTCAAAACTTCATTCCTTCAATTTGCCTTTCCCTCAAAAATGCTGCTCTTCCTTCAGCTTCTCTGGTCTCCAGCCTAAGCCAAGTTTTCATAACTCCTTTTTCCCCCACCCTCTGGTTTGAATTACTGCAGTGTCTATCACTTTTAGCTGACGCTGTGAATAAACTCTTATAACGCAGAGAACATCGTGCTTTCTAAATCACTTAAGTGATAATCAAATTTAGCAGGATGATTTAGAGCCCAGGAAGTTTGGACAGTGTGTTTATTTTACTGGCATTTCTTGTACACATAAGTGACCATCCTGCTGACTGTCTGTAGGAAGAACTCCTCGTGGGAAATACTATGAATTTTGCTTCACTACCCGATTTCCACTTTTGCTGTAATCCAGTGTTTTGGAGGGTGCTAAAATCACAACTTTTGCTGCCAGAGGTGGACTAACATTGAAAAATTCCCCAGGGAGAAATGAGCTTTCATCCAAGTGGAAGCCAGACAGCCAATTATTTTTTCCTTAATAAGAACAACAACCGCTTGATGTTGCATCATAATTGAAACTAACAATGAGTTAAATAATAACAACAGCTGGTGGAAAGTGAAAGAATACCAGGAAATAGCTCCTCAGGCATCCTATAGTTAGCTCGTGGACTTCATTGCCACAGGAGACCGTTGTGATGACTGCTGTTGTACAAAGGCATGGCCCTCACTCAAGAAAAAAGGCTGCTTATCTGCGTAGGAAATCTCTGAGGGAGGTTTCTGGAAGAGTTTGTCATAGGAATAAAGTGGGACAAGAATGACTCCATGCTTTGCTGTGCAGGCAAGGTGACGGCTCATTACGTCTAGAAAATTGTCAAGGCTTCCTGGGAATCCTGGCTAGCCTAAAATAGTTAAGCTGGGAATAACTGTTCCTGGAATCATGATGGTTCATCTACAATGTTTCCTCATTTCCCCTGAGCCCCCTCCATTGTCTCAAACTAGTGGTCAACTGAACAGAAAATGGTTTCTGTGTGAGACGGTTGTCAGGGTTCCATCTCAATCCTACCTGCCTCCAGTCTGAGTCTGCAGAAAACTTATTTTCCAGACTTATTTTGGATCTTAATAAATGCTGTAGTGTCATGGAAAAACAGTCCATCAGCTCACAAGCAGTGTGAGGGTCAGCAGCCTGTCCCCAGCCTGAGATTTCCATCTCTGTATTGACAGATTCCGTCTCAGGCAGCTCTAATTAAATGTAAGACTGTGCAAGGATCCAAGCAAATTTATTCAGTTATTCTGCATACCTTGACACCAGCAAGGTTTTCTCCAGAGTCTGCACATTAATTTTGACATTATATTTCCTTAATAGGTTTGTGAGTTTATACTTCTAACAGACTTGGCCTGTACTTTTTCCATTGATGCCCATGATAGGCTTCATCTTAAGACCAACTGGACAAGCTGAGATTTTCTAGTTGTTTTATTTCCAGAATATAGGCTGTAAATTACACAAGGAGCTAAACCATGCACGACCCTCTTATCATCGTAATCAGATACATATCATAGTGTCTGTCTTTACAACAACTGGAGAAAGGTGTGAGTCATCGTTTCTTACTCCATATACGTAAGCGGAGCATCACACCACAGCTCGTAAGATGTCATTATATGTGAAAGAGAAGATTTGAACGATCAAGGTTTATCACTGAGATTTTGCAATAGAAATGACCTGTGATTCACTTCTAATTTCTGAGGGTTTTGCAGTTTTTTTGAGCCAACGAAAACCAATGGGGAATGCTTCCTGTAACATCCAGAGCCCTTCGCTCTACAAAGGCGTCAACATGCCGTTTTGGACACATAAAGGGTAAAGGGCTTGCCAAACAATTGCGTCCTGACACTTCGCTGTTGGCTCAAAATTGACATCCACACATTACTTCATATCAGCTCAGCTGTGTCTTGTACTCATTATATTGGCTCAGGAGCTGCTTTTTTGCAGCCATGAATACATACGTAACTCGCGTGTGCCATTCAAGCTGTCTTGCTGGAGATCTGCCATCAGCTGGGGGGGCCGTACAGAGCTTATGGCTACAAGGACAAATGAATCTGAGAAAATCAATAAAAAACTCTACAGAAAACCAGGATCCTTCCAAATGATGGGGATCTGCTGCAAACCCTACCTTTGCAACCATTTGTTGCAATTTCTGAAAGCTCATCACCAGTAAAAACAACAGCTCTACTAGGTAAATAAAAGTATTTTGTAGTTTTCTTGTCTCCCGAAAGCAAAATCTATTCAAGTCAGGATTGGATGCAGCGGAAAACCTAGTCTCTTTGTTCACTGGCCTGTTTCCTTCTGACTGGACAAGTTTTCATCCTAGTACACTTGTGCAGTCTTGTTTTCAATAAATGAACCACCAAGCTGCAGCCAACGTGTCTCATGGGAACATGACCAGGAAGAGACACTTAGAAGAAAGAAGAACCCAAGATTGCACAATATCTTGATAGCTAACTTGATTAGAGCAACTAATACTGACAACCAAGAAGCAAATGCAAAGTTTTAGGAGCTTTTGGGTGAAAGCAAGCATTGCTGTTTCCCATGAACTCTTTTGTTCCCTGGCTGAGTTTTGCTCATACCCCAAATGTTCACATCACTTCCTGTTTTTAAGACCTGGGTAGTCACGCTGACCAAATATTTGGTTTATAGTTACAGTTAATTTTTTGTTCTTCTTGCCTAGGACAGAGAGCAATGATGGCGGTAGAAGTGTGGCTGAAGTCATGTAGGTTCTTTGAATCAAGGACAGATGTTTATCTATAGGATGCTGTGACTTAGACATGCACATCTGGATTACCTTTGGAAATATTCCAGTCAGTGCTTTTTCAGGAGGGCAGCTGGGTGTTTTCTTGCTTTCAGACCCATGACTCTGTACATCCTTTCATTAAAATAAAGCCTTTTCCTCAGTGTTTTAAGAAGCTGAACTTCAGCTGATGATTCCTAGGTGGAGTAACTACCTTCAGCCATCATGAGCTGTGAAAGACCTCTTTTACCAGCACCATTATAGCTATTACCCAAAGTCCACCGAACTCTTCAGCTCTTCAATGACTCTTGCTGGCCCTGGACTAGTGTATTTATACACAAGAAAAGCTGTCTTGAAATTTTTTTTTGAGGCTTGGGTTTAGCTGCCACTTTACATATTGAACATGACTGAGGTTTTGGTAATTGTTCCAACGGTGAAAAGCAGAAGAAATTTAGCTCGCCCAAACAATCACTCTTGTCTGATGATCTGGGTTTGATTATGGCCCTTTGTAGATGTCTGAAAATCAGTTCATATCCTTTGCTTCAGAGGCAAACCCTATAAAACGCGTTTAGTGTCCCACTGAGTATTGCTCACATTTAATTCTGTGTTTATTTTTGGTCACAAACTCGGCGGGAAACAGCGTAAACAAAGCTGCCATAAGCATACACACGCGCACACAAAAAAGGTTGCCAAGCAAACGGTGCCAATCTGGGTAAGTCTAATGTAAACACTGAGTCTAGACAAAATGATCTAGAGACAGAAGCCAGCTCTGATGTCAAAGGAGATCAACTGTTGATAAAATTGCTAGAACCAGGGAGCCAAAGGAGTTTTGTGTTAAACTTGGATAGTGGTTAACAGTGATGTTTTTACTCAGCTTGTGTTAGTGGAGTTTTTGACCTAATATATTACTTCAGTCTTCCTAACGCTGCATCCAGCATCTGAGTTCACAGATCTGAAAAGCTTTGGTTAATTCTTAGATTTTTTTTTTTTTTTAATGAACTACAGGGTACAAAGCCTCTCTTCCAGCTTCAGGCAGAGCATCAGTGTGCTCTACCCTGACACATCCCCCTTGTGCCTCCACAATGTGTCCTGGTGTGGACAGGTGTATGGTCCCAGGGACAGAACAGCTCTGGTTCCCAAATCCCCTTTCCGTGTCTGGTGCCTCCTATGGATGTTGTGGGTCCATGCACTGCAGCAGCTCTGTGTGAATGGGTGACGAGTGTGTGATGTGGAGCTGGCTGCAGGCATTGCTGCTGGGATCTGCTGGCTGCTGCTCAGAGAAAATGGCTCAGAAACTTCTAGACATTTATTTGCATTTCCAAGAAGGGCTTCAAGCTAAGCAATAGCTGAAGCCCAGCAGCTGAGCAACACTTGACCTATATAATCCCAGCAGAACTGCAATGATGAAATAAAGCACAAACTCCATCTGATCTGTGCCACACTTTGTTTTGCCACTAAAGCAATGGTATGGCTTCTTGAGGCTGTATTAAAGCCAGGTATCGTACAAGTCACGAAGGAACTGCTGCCCCTGTCCAGAACATTCACAAATGCTTAACCATCCCCTTTCTGTGCTTCACTTTTTCTTCTTGTACTTTGCATGCCTTATGTGCGGTCTGTGTCACATATTCTACTCACCCATTGTGTCGGTCTGGTTGCAAGAGTACTTCGTCAGAGATCAACTTTTGTTGAGGTTGACCTGTCAACATCTGCACACTGTTATAGAAGGGAAACTCTTAACCTGATTTCTGGACTATAGCAACAAAATTTCCCTCGGACAAAAAGACTTTTAGAGAAGAAAACAAAGAAAAAGTTATTCACGGGAAATTAAGACAAAAAGACTTTTAGAGAAGAAGAAAAACTAAGAAAAAGTTATTCACGGGAAATTATTTTGAATGCAGAAAAATGTCACTTACTGAACAGGTTAGGGTCAGTGCCATAATAAGTAACATGAAAGAGAAAATCTGCTGTGTGGTTACTGTGGTGGGGACAGATGTCCCATAGCCTGTGTCCTTGACTGCCTCTGTTCCCAAAGTACTGTTCTGCTCCAGTCAGCTTCCAGGACTAGCTGCAAGCCTCTCCCAAAAGTTGCTGTGACAAGGTAAGAGGAAGTGGCCTCAAGTTGTGCCAGGGGAGGTTCAAATTGGATATTAGGGAAAATTTCTTTCTGGAAAGGGCTGTCAGGCATTGGAAGGGACTGCTCAGGGAGGTGGGGGAGTCACCATTCCTGGAGAGATTTAAGAGACGTTTGGATGTGGTGCTGAGGGACATGGTTCAGTGGTGGGCTGGGCAGGGTGAGGTTAATGGCTGGACTGGATGATCTTAAAGGTCTTTTCCAACCTAAACAGTTCTATGATACCATCAGTGCAAGGTCTACTGCTAGCTCTGATCCCTCCAATGCCAGTGCTTTTCCTGGGCACCAGACATGAAAGGCAAGGTGTGCCTGTGGCAGCTGTACCTCGCTTCCCCCTTTCCCCAGCTCTCACTAGGGAAAGCTCTAGGGAAGATGCTCTTTCATATTTCCTCCAGCTGCCCCGAAAGGCACAGAAAAGCCCTGAAATAAGGGAAGTCATATAATCTATGTTTTGGATTTTACTTAAAAGCATATTAAACACTTCCCCACCCCACCCCCCTTTTTTTTCTTTCGGTGGGATTTCCTTTGTTTTACTGAGCAGCTGCAGGCTGCAAGGTCCCAGAATTGTAATTTTGGCCTGCAATAGCACCGTATACTGTCACAGTGTGTATTACGTATCCAATAAAGCCTGACTATTGTGTCCTCTGAGCACACTTTAAAATAATTGCTTGTAAAAGCACATACTCATCTCAGCTGCACTTGTCTGAGGGACCAGTGACAGAAAAGGTTCCCTGACTTCCCAGACCACAAACGCTTCTTATTCTACTCCGTTGCACTCACTCTGTCACCTTCAGCCCCCCAAAATAAGCTTTTCCAAGGGAATCACTCAATGTCTGTCTCTACCCCTTCAGCCTCGCTCAAGGCTGCATGGAAGTAGCTCAACACATAATGGTGGAGGCTCCTCAAGGGGGGTGGCAAAGGAGAGGGAATGCGATTGTCTCGTTTGTCCCATAGGGGATGGAGGGATGACTTTTCCACCTCCTCCTCCACAAATTCTCCCTCTTCTGTGCATGGAGAAGCAGAGCCAGACTATGGTGATGGCGGTTGACTTGCTACAAGGGCATCACACCACCCTGCTGGCTGCCATCACTCCCCACCTTTGGGCATGGGGTGTTGTTCAAACATCAAAACTCCTACATAACACCGAAGAAAAACAATTTCTCCAACAACGTGACCTACAAACTCCAAAGACTTTTCCTTTCCTCCTCCTCTGAAATCCTCTGTGCAAGCCAGAAGCCCATAACCCATTCTTGGCTGGTTCACCCCGTCTCAGAGTGACTATTAGAAATTAGTGATGAGTGAACATACAGTGCTTTGCAGTTTGGGGTCACTTCACTTTAAATAAGCATCCAAACATTCGCAGCTGAGCCAGCTAAAGCTCATTTGTCTCAAAATTTTCTCACGCGATTTCAGGCACAATTTCTTCTGGCCACAGCTGGGAGTATCAAGAGAATAGTCCTCTTTGCTGTGTTTTGGCATGTTTGGCTGTAGCACTAGCCAGAACTGGAAGTTAGAAGAAAAAAAAAACCCTCTATCTACCTATCTACCTACCTACCTAATGTACTTTATGTCTGTGTACAAGAACTTCAAATCCTCAGAACCCTATTGAAGCTTTATTCAAAATGGGTTAGAGTTGGACATAATGTTTTGAAAAATGGTTCTTCATTTCTAACGTAACAGACGCAAGGTAGCATTTCAGTCCAATTTGAAAAAAAGAAATCGCGAGACTGGGAGTGGGGTTTGTGCATGTTTTCAAGGTTATCCGTTTACAGAAAGCAACAGGCAAAGGTTTATCTGCCGACAGCTCATTGCGAGAATTCCAGGCAGGGGCTTGCAATATTTACACAAGGTGTTTCATTGTGAACTTTCTGAATGTGAAAATATTAAAACTCAAGAAATGCACACAGCAAGTTGCAGAATATTAATTCTCTTCCTTTCATTTCTGTACTTGCAAGCAATCTTTGCCAGTGTCCTCTTTCCATTCCAGAGCACAATAACACCCATAAAAGACCACAGAGTGTCTGCTCTGTGCAACGTTTCTGCTTGTTTATAACAGGAGGGCGGGGGGGAAAGGTTGGATTTATTGCAGCTGGTGGGGGAAATCTGGTTTTGTCCATTCTACCTGATCGTTGCAGAAACCATATGCACGATGTAAGTGTAAAGAAGCATACCTGAAAAGAATTTCTGCTGTTGAGCTTTCTGCAGGGCTTTCCTGAAGCCTGACCTTCGGCAATCATGGTTTTGCCTTGTTTTACAGAGATCTAATTGTTCCTAATTTCCTGTCGATAAATGGTACAAGGTGTGGAGTTGCACTTTTAATGTTAAATTTCAATCATTTGTCTGACTTAATAGACATGAATAGCTCTTTCAAATGTAAGTGCTTTCAGTTCAGGTAAGACATATTTATATTGAAAATATATTTTGAGTGGATAAAGCCATTATTTAGGATGTAGGAAAATATTTCCTACCTACAGCTGTCAGGCTTTGAGGGAGCTGTGGGCATAGGGCTTGGATCTTCTGATCTTGAGAAACCAACTCTATGGGATGATTTTTTTTTTTCTTCCAGTGAAAATCACGGCAAGTTCCCACTTGCCACAGGCAGGTCACGGTCACACGTAGCTCAACAACTTGCAGGTGTCCTCCCACCACTGGGGTAATACTGATGGCACAAAGACAATGCTTTCTCTTGGAAATATTGTTGGTCTGTTGGAATTTTTTCCTCTTACCCATAATTTCTAATAAAGGCAAATGTTTTTAATGGCTGGATTTGGGGTAAATCATCATTGTTTCTTGCAGTAATCTGCTTTTTGCAACCAATTTCTCTTGTTGTCACTGAGAGGGGCTTCCTTAGGCTGGGGTAGGCTTTAAGGAAATAAGTACATCCATTTTAGGGATTAGTGCTTCAGGGATTAGCTCTTCTACATTCTTCTCCTCTTGCCCACAAAGCAGGCAGGGAAGCTCCCTACACCACTGCCGTGCCTGTGGTGTGTAGAAACTGCAGCGTGGACCCCCCTGAGTATGGGAGGCAGCAATCAAGAAAGCACTTAGCTCTAGGAAGGGAAAATATATGGCAATATTTCTGCTGGACCTTGATCTTGCTAGGTGTGATGCAGAGAGTAGTGTTTCTACCAGTTAATACTTCAAATAGGCAACAATGTCTCAGGGAAAATTGCTTTTGACCTGTGGTGATGCAACTAATGATTTGCAAAACTGTTTCAGCAAGATGCAGGAGAACTTATAAGAGAATTATGAATGATACATGATAAATTAGTTCAGGTAAAGCAATTTGTATATAGACACTAAGCACTTTATTGTAGACACGAGTAACGTTTCAGTAAATAACAATTTACCGAAATCTTTACATCTGTAGCCATCAGTCCTGTAAGACTTCCACAGATGAACTTAGGCCTATGCTGCTGAACACTATTTAAGAGCAGATTAAAAAAAAAAAAAGACTTACCACATAATTTTCCAGCCAATATGGGTCCTGAATGAGAGTAATTATTCTAATTACAACATCCTCGTCTTTAGTATTTTTCATTCTGTTTTACACACTATTTTGAAAGCTCTTGACAGGTTACTAAATATTGTCCAAGTCTTTTCTCCCTTTCTAAAGCACTCAATTACATCCAAAAATTCCATTAATTTCTCAAGATACGGAGCTATTCTTCTGTTTGTTTTGCATGATACAGCTGTTCAAGTACTGAACCTATTAAAAGTGACTGTATTTTTCATATGAAAAAAAGATGTGTATCGGAACGTTTTCTTAACATAGAGTGTTTTTTAATATAATTCAGCTCATAGCTAATCCCCTCCCACACAGATAACGTTTTATACTCAAATTTTACTCTTTGAGCTTTTCCGCCTTTCAATTCCAGTGCTGGATCCATATCAGGTTTCCTCTCTTAAATAGCACTCCTGTCTGTTTTGTATAACTTCCAATGGTTTGCAGAGTATCTTTGTTTCAAAATCTGTTGGTCTGCTCTGCTGGGACTATGTATGTCTCTGTTGTGTTTAACTATCCCCTGCAACCTGTTAATACAGCATAATGGGTTTGCGAAGATAAAAACCTTACCAACAAAATAATACTCCTTTCATTACAAAATGGAATGTGAAAAGAAGTAGACACTTGAAATGAAAAATATTTCAAGAGAAGAAATATCTAGGTCACAGCTTTTCTCAATTTTTGTAATTTAATGCAGCCTGGAATAATTGCAGCATGCATTCTTTTGAAATCAAGTCCTGTAATGTTCTTATTGCTCAATCTCTATTTTCAAATATTCCTGGTAATGTACATTGTTCTGTTTTCCAAATAATTACGTTGTAAAAATACTAAAAAAGTAAGTTGAATCAGAGTTTATCCAAATATTGAAAAGAAACGTAGCCATGCACATCAGCTTGTTAGCTGTTGGTTTCTTCGTGGGAAATTAACTTCACTTCTGAAGATCTCACTGCCACAAAGCCCCAGATTCTGGAGAAAAATGTACTGCAGTGGAGGAGATAGGGGAAGTAAAAGACCTACAGCTCAAGTCCCAGGTTATCTTAGGGAAATTTGAGGAAATTAAGTAGTACATGAATGATGCAAAGGCTTTCTGTGCAACTGCCTTTGGAGAAAACCATGGGATGATTTCTTCTTTAGGATTGTGCTATTTTCCTTTCATGTGTGCTGCAGAAGATATTTTAAACCCCTATAAAGCAATTTAAAAGTATCTGATGGAGGTAAAAATTTTAAAGGCTTTGTGTACAGTCCCTAGGAATTACCTGGCAGTCCCAGCTTTACATTACAAAAAATTACTAGAAAACCAGTTTTATGCAACTTGTATCACCAGTCTGCTCAGGAGGGCTGGGATGGGGGGAGATTCTGGACAGGGAACAGCAGAAAAGCAATTGCACCTTCAGTTGTCAGGCTCAGAAAATGAAAGGTGGACAGTGAATACATTTAGTTTGACACAAAAGTATTTTTTCTTTCCCTTTAGTGGCACATTTTTCTGCACACCACTTCATATGCCACTGGGTCAGGGAGAGATGTGGAAGATAAGTGCTGAAAAAAAGTATCTACTTGTCTGCTAAGAGAGAAAATACTGGCAGATTTTCAAATCAGGCATAAGTGTTTGAAAAGCTGGTCTATTAAGCTAAGATTATTTTCCACTCTAACAAAAAAATGAAGCACTTGAAAAATCTCAAATTGTTTCATGAAAAATAGCTGATTATAAGTATGAAGTGGAGCTCACAAATTAGCGATCTGCATTCTTCCATATCTCTTTGCACACACGCCCTTTGAAATTAATAGACTTAGCCTCTTCTCCCTCTTTTTGTGTCTAAAGAGGATCAGTTTTCAAATAGGAAAAGGAGGAAAGCTTAAACTGCTCCAGTGAACAGTTACTTATCCTCCCTCTCAACCACTGCACTCCATCACCATCTCTTCACATACAGTCAAGGAGTGTGTTGTGTTTTAGGTGGGATTTGTAACTGAGATCTGGATTGTTTCTGTTGCTGAACAACCTGATGTTCTTCCCACAGAGGAGTTCAATGGCATCTGAAGACAAGTCAGGAACATCCATCTCCCTGTTACTTATTGCCAGATTTCTTGTCTTACCTTTGGGGAGCAAAACCAATTTTTGCTACGGAAGATAGCCATCTGCCCAGCTAAGTTACTGTGGAGAAAGTATTGGGCTTTCTCCCCCTCCCCCATTTTTTCACCTTTGATTTAATACAGATATCTGACTGGCCCTGCAAAAGAAAAATTAGAAAACCTTTAATTGAGCTGTTTCCTATCAGTCCAAATAGGTGTTTCTCATGTTACTCATGCAGGAATAGAGGTTGACCAGTTGAGTTCAGTACTTAGTGATATTCCCCAACAACCAAGCTGTTTGAAGTGGTGGTTTTGCTAGATTCTTAGTTACGCATAGATGGGGCAGATTTTTAAGTACTTTAACCCAGTTCAAATTTAATTATAGCATGGTTGTGGGTTGGTTTTTTTTGGGGGGGTTTGGTGGTTTTTTTTGAGAAGTCATCCCTGTGTTCATATTAACAAAATTGTCTGGATTGCCCTTAAGAGTGTTTCTAAGGTGCTCAAGTCTTAATATTTATGATGATGTCGTTAATGGGATTGCACTGCTGGCTATTTTGGTTCATTTAGTGGAGTCTTTGTTTACCCTATTCATATGAATAGTCATAAAGACCATAAATAACCTTATTTCCACCTGAATCAGTAGAGACACACTGACTAATGCAAGAGTTCTCAAGTAGCAGAAGCTGAGCTCTCCTTATGTGTCTGATAGCGCAGTGTTGAATAACCAGCGTTCAACACGGGTTAAGGCTCCCATCCCTTTGCATTCGCAGGGCTGCACCTTGCCTCTGTCTGCTTGCTTTCAGCTGTGCTGGGGTCACAGAGCATACCTCATACATATTGCTCCTGCCCGCCAAAAGGTATCTTCATCAGACACAAATAACACCAATCAAATCCTTTAGACATCGTTTTTTGCCCCTTCTTTTTCCTCATCTGGAATATTCTAAGAACATTATCATCCTTCTTAAATGTTCACAAAAATTTCTTCGCAAATAACTGACCATCTGTCCAATTTTCTTATCAATATTCAAATGCTATCTTTTATTATTATTACTAACCATTAGATTTACAGGAGACTGTATTATGACTTCATTCCACGATCAAAGGAGCACACCATTTAATGCCAAGTTTCCAATGGGAATACTTGCATTATAAAATTTGTTTCCATTGATTTGTTGCTTCTATAATTGTTCTTGTCAGTAAAAGTGTTCGTTACTGGAAAGAGAAACTTAAAAAGAGCATAAAAACAGTTGCATTGCATTCAATAAGGCATTAAAATGAGTATTTCTGGGAACCTTTTTGGTAGTATTTTCCCAGCAGTTTGTCTTCCAAGGGACAGCACTACAGAAAGCTTGGGGAGAGAAGGAACCTAGGTCACTTTCCGTGGAAATACTTGTTCACTTAGCCCAGAGACTGCAAGACTGGACACTGTTTGGCAAGACATAATTCAATAACAGCATCTTCCCTGCCTGGGAATATAACTCAAGTTCTTGGTTTATCTGAGAAACCTTGTCTGAGTTTTTAAGCATGGAAACAAGCAGCTGGTTAAGAGGAGGATTTTAAGCAATTTTGTTTGAAAATGAGGCCCTTTTCAAACAGCAAAGATCAACTATCTGTATTCTTTTGGAAATCTGAGATGACTGCTTATTTGCGAGAGCTTAAATGTACATCTACCCTTGGTGGTAAGGCCCGTATTTTCACATCCATGCCTCTGATGAAAAAGAAACTTGAGCCAAATAGCAAAGAAGGGCTCCTTCTCCTCCCTGTTTGCAGAGGAAAGCCAGTAGGGCAAAGAGAGCTCAGACATTTTATTGGAGGGACCACAGTTCAGCTGCAAGACTCTGGTATCCCTTCACATTCCTGAGATGGCAAAGTCCCTTCTCCTCCTCTCATCGCCACCTGATGTCCATGTGGCACCTTCAGCAGATGTTCTGATGGGAAACATGATTTTAGCTTTCTTTCATGCTAAAACAGAGGCACTAAAATGGAGAAATCATCACTTTGGCCTCCAAAGAGCAATTAACTAGAACTTTAAAACTTGGGAAACCCTGATTCCACCTCAAATTTCCATATTTTAGACCTATTTGCAGTGATAGATATTGAAGGACTGAAGGGGTAGAACAAAGGAACCTACTTATGGCAAGTAAAATAATATCTGAAACATCTGAGAGGCTTCATTCTACTTTGGTGTCATAAATTTAAACAAACTGTTGTTACAGATTCACACATCGAATCAGTTTAACAGAGACCAAAATCATTTTGTTACCTGTATAATCACACACACACATTATAGTTGCACATAATACTGTACAAAGAAAGGCAGTGACTTACTATTTTATTATAATTAATTCCTACCAAAGCTCAGACTTTGTTCTTTTTGTCATATTGTATGTTATCACCTCAGTCATCATGGAGAGATGCCACTGTGTCCTCGTATCATTTTTCTGTGGTTTGGAAAAAGTGACGTGCTTTCTTCCAACAAAATTTGGACAGATCAGGTAGAAACCTCTCCCCAGCACGCAATTTGCTCATTGACCCAAAACCAGCGTGTTTCATCTGACCCAGCATATGCTGATGTCAAAATTTGATCAACTCCATCCTTGGAGTGACTGAAGAGAAACAAACATCTAAAGGACCTCAACCACTTACACTGCAGTAGCCATCACACCTTAAATGTGCCTGTTCCTCTCCGTTGATTTGTGAGGGACCCCATGAATCTCTCCACCATGTGCATGCCTCCCTCCCATGTGCTTAAAGCGCAGGGAAGTGAATCCATTCACACAGATCCGGCTCATTCATCACGTCTGCCTGTTCTACCTGTGTTTCCTTTACATGTTTATTTTTCTGGCTACTAGTGGGTTAAATGGAAAAACATACACTGCTAAAGCTGCAGGTTAGTGCTCTGAGATTTGGAAGGATTTTGCTTTCTTATTGTGTGGTTCTGTGGAAATAACATCATTGTTTGCTAAGAAAAAAAGACCCACAACAAAACATCTGTTTCACTCTTCACACCAGAGCATCCATCCAGCCCTGCTAAGGCTACTGAAGCAGGAGACCATCAAAATTCGAGAACTGCTGTAGTGTCTGAGGGGAATTCACAACTTTGCTGTACCTGGGAAGAACGTGAGTCACGGTGTATTTGGCAAGTAGAGAGATGTTGGGGAATACGTCTCGCAAAAGGCAGCAAAGCGATGTCAAAGGGAGCAGATGGATTGCATTGTGCTTTGCAGACTGGAAGACGCTCCGTTGTCTCCTGGACAACTGGACAACTCCTGTCTCCTAAAGCAGTTGCTCTGAAACACGCCTCGTTGCACACTTTCTGCTGACGTAGCGGTCGCTGCGCAGGAAACAGTTGAGCTCTTTCTAGCATTTCCAGTAGCCAAGTTTGAGCATCCTGATAGTGTCATCCTTAGGGACAGTGTGTCTGGGGACAAGGTCAAGGTGCTTGACAGCCACGTGAATCCAAGTGCACAGGCAGGTGTTAGGTGGACAGTAGCAATGAGGGGGCAATCAGGGGACATAGATCCTACGGAGGTCTGGAAGATCCATCAACATTTTTTATTAGTGAGGGTTTTTTCTTTTATTGCAACACTTCTCTTGGGGAGAGGAGGCTGTGCCCGGTGGGATTCTTTGCAATGCCGATGCCGATTGCCCTGTGTAGAGTAGCAAAGCAGTCTGTATGTGCTTTAGCTGAAGCTTGGCTGCAGAATGTTGACCCAGTGACTCTTTGCAGCCCACCAAGGCAGTTGGGCTCAGGCCCTCCTCAGCACGGTGCCGCTGGGAGCACTGGGTCATCAGCGAGCTGTTGCTCACCAAGGTGTTTAAAAGATGTGCATGACCTGCTAGAGAAACTTCTCCCAGTCCTCTTGCTTTGGAGTGAAATGTCGTGCCCCCAAAAATCATGTGGGAAGATTACAACCAGATTTTCACGATGCAATGTGTTCTATTTACAAATGGAGACCAAACTATGTGACCAAATCACAACCCCTTATTAGAGGGGAAAGACTGAGACGACGAAGTGCCGTGTGCTGTGTGCATGAGCTGGAACCACTCTGCTATGCCTCAGCTAATTGGCACCGGACCCAGTAACATGGGTATCCAACCAGTCGCTTCATACGCAGAAGCTTGTAATCGTGTGAGTATTTCCACTCACTCTTAATTCAGCTGATGAAAACACACAGATGTGAGGGTAAAAGGTTGTGTGAGATTCAGGATGTTGCCAGCTCCTCTTAAATAGCCTCCCTGGGCTGCTCAAATGTTCTTTTAATAATAATAATAGTAGCAATATTAGTTTATTGTAAATTGAAAAGGAGAGTTAAAGCAAAGCTGTGCCAAGCTCCTCCAAGAAGACACAGGAAATTGAGAAGACCCTCTTCTCAAAATTGGAAAGCCACCCTGCGGGATGTGGGGGTCTCTGTACCTCTGCCACCCAGCCTGTCATCCCCATGCTCGTTTGCACAGCCCATGGCCAAAGCAGGGGTTGTACCAGCCAGCTATGTGGGCGGTGGGTGGTCAGCCGTGGGTGTCTGCAGCACCTTGCATCACCAGCATCACCCGTGAGTCTTTGCTGCAGCCACTGCTGGCTGCCTACCCGGGCTAGCTCACATGGGAGGGGTTTGCCAGGTGCTCCACTGATCCCTCCACTCAAAATGCTGTCCAGGGAAGTGCCAAGCTTGCCCTCAGAGTGACTTTCCTTGAGCAGTTGGTCTTGCTCTTCTCACACGCCAGCCCCCCTTGGATGCGTTGCAAGGGTATTTGAGTAACTACCCAGCCGTAAAATGCTTTCTCAGGGAGACGATGAGGAATGTGTTTGCAGTCCACTCCAAGATTTCCTGAAAATAGACTAAGTGTTCATGGACAATAATTGTATTAGCACACCAGGAAGTTAAAACAAAGAAGGAGCTAAAGAGGGACTGTGCTGGTCACACACTGCTGGGTTTGTCCCTTTCCAAACACAGTTGATTAGACTCCTTTACTGGTTTGTACACACTCTAAATCTAACAGGGAAGGACTGAAGTACTGACATATGGTTAAGATAGTAAAACACACAAAACCTTTCCAAGCATTAGCTGAATTTCATCCAAAATTCCATTAAAATGCATACTGAATTAATGTGGAAAGAGAGGATGATTTTCTTTTTCTTTTTTTTAGCCGTTTATGTGGTTTTTTGGTGTCTTAGTGTCATCGTGCTTCTTAGTTCGAATTCCTCAAGTTCACACACCTCGCACAAAACGCTGTGTTGACTTGGTGCCACAACTGAGATCCATTCAGGGAACATTAATCTCATGGACCCTCAAATCTAACACTTCCAAATTAACGCCAATTGTGGTTAGTTTCTTCATATGCACTCTCTCTAGATACTTATTTCTGGCTGCGTGCGACTGCCGACAGGAGAAATGTGTTAGAAAGATTTAACTCTAACCTCACGCAAGTGAATGAGGTTTCAGAACATCCATACTTTGACAGGGGTCTGGACATGGGTGTGTAAATGGAGACAATTTGGAGAAAGGTTTCTGGCATTTTAATTTCTCAAACCCTTTTCCTTTATGACCAGGGTTGCAATGACCGTCCTTCATCAAAAACCTGCCTCGCTTCCCCACATCCTATTCTAGCACCTTAGAAATGCCAAGAGGATACATTCTTTCTCCTAAGTACCTTGATGGGAAGGGTACAGGATAGTCCACTCTGGGCTGTGATGTCTTCAGAGAGAAGTAGGTCGTGGCTTGTGTCAGGGACCCCCAAGACATCCTTCTTTGGCAAGCTGGCAGCAGTTCAGTGCATGTTACTATTTGATTTCAAGAACATCAGGAGGATCTGTACCATTTTCCATGTGTTTCTTCAAAATGCACTGCTTGGACAACGGCAGGAGTAACGACGAGTGAGGCAGATGGCATTAGATGATCATGCTGAGGCTCAAGTGTTGGATTTCTTTCAGTCGAGGTGGGCTATGAACATTGCAGTCAGTCACGGCTCCGTACCTGAAAGGCGAGGAGACATTGCTGCATCTGTATCTGATTTGTGTGTGCCCTGGAAAGGAAATTGTATTGCAGAAGGGTTTTGCACTCAGGCCGTGTTTTTATTTCAAGCTGGTGAGATTTTGCTGGAGGTCCACTACCCAGCCCTGAGTGTTGTGTGGTTTCAATATTTTGACATCCCTGGTTAAGGCAACACTGCAGAATTGTTTTGCAGTACTTTATTCATTCTAAAACGGTACATTTACCTGGGAAACAACACCCCATGAATTGCCTCATATTGAACAAGTATTGGAAATTTACTGGAGTTTTCTCTGAACAGAAAATTTGAGAAAATATTCTTATGATATATTAGTCAGGCAACTTCCAGATAGTTTCACCTGCAAACCAGGTAGAAATAAAATAACTTTTATATATTTTGTGTGATTTTTAAAACAGATATTTTCCCCAGTTTAATTTAGAGATAGCTTTTTTTGGCCTGAAAAAAACTCAAACGCTTTCCTAAAGGCTAAGAAAATAACAATCCAAATGTGAATGGTCACACAAAATAGATTAGTCAATCTGAAATGAAATTTTTTTTTCTGATTTTTCTGGTTTGGCAGCCAAATTAAAAAAAAAAAATTCCATTCTTTGCACGGTGTTTCAAAAAATAGTCCAAAGGGATACATTCACACAGAAACATATTCTCTTTCATTTTCAAGTCATCCAATAGAAAGGGGGAAAAAAGGGACCAGAAGCTACTCCAAGTTTCCTTCTGCTGCTCGTCTTAAAACAGAGAAAACACATTTCTGACCACATTACATGTTTTAGTTGGACACCACTAAATATAAGGCTTCTGCTGAAATGCAGAACGCCACCCGACTGAAGTTCAAAATCAGGCAAGCAGCCATGATCATTTGTAAAATAAGATGAATCCAAAAGCAGTCATAAGTGCAAATGCAGCGGTAACTTGGAGCATCCTTCTAGTTGTAAACACGCTTCTGCGATGGTCCCTGACTAATTTATCCTAAGGTTTACCCTCCTTTTGTGACGCAGCCAGAACTGAGGTGCATGAGGACTTTGGCTTGAGATGCAGGGTTGTCCTGCCTTTCTTTCCTTCCTTCCTTCATCTTCCCTGCTGTGTTTTGGTTTGGGCAGCACTTGAAGGCAGCATCACAGTTTTCGTGGACGGTGCTGGGATATATGTGGTCCATGCATGGCTAAAAGGAAGAAGCATAAAGGATGTATTATTGGACAGGGCCAGTGCTTCCTCTGAGGGATTTGTTGTAGCTCCTTCATCTTCCCCTTGCTGGAAGGGTCCTGGTCCTTCTCACCTCTGACGGCCTTTTGTAGTACGGTGTGCTCTATCTACAAACCTGCCCTCTTTCCTCCACACGCGGAGTTAAAAATGAAGCTTTGGGGGAGGATATGTCCCTGATGTGTCTTAATGCAGGGACCTGCATTTTAATTATTTCATTTCTACTTTCTGGGATTTTGTTCTAGTCAGTTGGATGTATGAATTCAGCTTTTTATGTATTCCTTATTATTTTGACTCATGGGTATGTTTCTGCCAAGCCCACAGTATACTCTGCGTGCTGTGAAATGCATAATTGCATTCACACTCCCTGGTCAAATCGTGTGGCTGCTGGTTAACTTGCCAGATTCCCCTATCTGCCACCAGTTTAACCAGCAGAGCATCTAGGAGTGTAGCAAGGAGTGCAGGAGCAGAGGTTTGCTGCTTTCCCACCCCAGACCTCAATCCTCTATGAGATCTGTGGAGCATGTCTGTGTAGCTGGGTGGAAAAAAAATCCATTTTTAAAGAAGCAGCAACAAATATTTGCACTTCTTTCCATACCCAAGAGCTGATCATCCCTGACCCTTCCCCCACCCTGGTTTTGACTACAGAAAGCTCTTTGGGTGACTCAAAACTCCCTTAGTTGTGAGCTTCAGAGCAAGCAGTTTCTAAGGGCACGAGGAGGATCTAAGAGAGTGATGCTGCATCACAGGCAACTGCCCTGGGTGTCTCCATGCCAGCTGGTGTGACTAAAACTGGCAGCAGCTCTTGCCCTGGCACTGGTCCCTGATGAGGTGTTGTGAACTGTTCCACCCTGAGCCCCCTCAAAACCGGTGCTACAAAAACCTCGCTGGGTTTGAACTCACCCGCAGTTCAAATGGTGGGTTTCTCTATAACCAGAGAGGCTTTCAACCTTTTTTTTTGGCTGAAGTGGCTCCCCCCCCAGAAGTGGCTCGCCAGTATTCAGGGCTTAACACTTTTTTTTTTTTCCCTCTCCCCTCTTTTCTTTCCTGGTTTGGCTGGTGGGAAGAGGAATGCCTGGCTGAAGTCAGAGCCGGTGGTGATGTGGGCTGTTTCTTCCATGGGAAGCTATGAAGTCCCACTTCCCCCTGCACACCAGGAATCAAAGAGCCGGAAAGGCTCTTCTTGCTTGGAGAGCCAAGTGCTGTTCCCAACCAGCCCTTGGCCCCAAAAACTTCCCTTTGGAGTTTCTCAGTTCCTGTGCTTATTCTGGCTTCGTCCTCTCCTTGACGCTGCTGCTCCTGGGCTGCGGGCATGCTCCAGGCGCTCTTCGCACCGCCACGTCCCCCAGGCACCATCACCTCCGTGATGGGACGGTGTTCGCGGCTCTGCCAAAGGAGGTCACCTTAGACCAACCCTTCATCAGTGTTAGGAAAACCCTTGTCCCCCATGAGGAGATTTACCCACTGGCAGCAGATGTCAACAGGAACAAAATGACGGCACTGCTTGTGGTCATCAGGCTTCGGAGACCAGCCGGACCTGGCGTGTCTCACCTCCCGGGGCCAGCTGCAGGGCAGAGCGGCTCGTGGCACTGTGCATTGGCAGCAAGGATAGGGGATTGATATTTAAGGATTGAACACGGCAGATAAATCAGGCAACTCGTGCTCTGAAACGGTCATGGCACTGAGCTTTAAATAAGACCTGTTGTAACCAGTGAGCCAAGTGCATTTCATGGGTGCCACGCAGAACATTTTAAAGAATAATGGCAGTTGTATAACTTGAGGCTTCCTCTGAACAAAATAGTTCCAGCCTAATTCCATGTATATATGGCTGCTTTAATAAATATGCTTACATGTGCTATAAAAATAGAACATTTTCCTGGCCCTAAGGGTGTGGATTTTTCTGCAAACATTGCTGTAACACGAAATTTCAGAATCATTTTCTGCAGAGAAAACCAAGATTTTTAGTAGGCACTTGATTAAAACAAAAAGCCATCCATGGAATTGTCTGCAGTACAAAACTTTGCAACTGTTGTTACTCACATCATCAACAAACAGACTGAAAGAAGTGGTGTGCAGGGGTGTGGGAAAAAGAGCTTTGTGGTTTTTGGTTTCAGCTCTGCCTGTGAATCACTTTGCAGTCTTGGGCAAGTGGCTTAACCTCTCAGGGACTCTATTTAGCTCCGCAGTGGGCTGAGCAGTATTTAGTGGACTTCATTTAAGGGGGTGTTTGAAATATCCATGAGAGTTGAGAAGATGCAGAGTCCCTGAAGAAAGATGGCATGTAAATGTAATGTAGTAATATCATGCTTGCTGTAGTATCATGGCTTTATACTTCCAGAAATCCAGATGTCTTACATGAAAATGGTGTTATTGCTATGTACATATGGATTTTTCTTCCTTAGAGGCAAACAAAGCAACATCTTCCAGACAGGGACCAAGATCCTGACATCCTCATCAGGCAGACTCCCACCCAAGCCAAGTGCAGTTTTGCCTGAGTTAGAATTTGGCTCTTTGTGAATTATCCAACACAATCCATTGACTCTTTAACCCATAGATTGTCAAACTCAATTATTTCCAGCTAAGCAGATGTCTGAAAACAAATAACCTGTAAGATAAGGTACTGTGGTTCTAGTTTTAAGTAAAATTCAAGTTTGCTAAACATGAACGTTATGGTTACATAAATAACAAGAGCAAAAAATCACCACCAAAGCCAAAAATCATTTTTCTGCAAAAACAGAGAGGATCAATTTCTCTAGTTTAGTATTACCAAACTTGGCAGTAATTCATATTTGAAGTATAATGATGTCATCTGGTTGGCCTTTTCCCATCGCAAACAGTAAATCTTAAAATCTGGAGAGATCTTTTATTTGGTTATTCATATTGTACTGCATCAAGGGGTTACAACACATGTGCCTGGGCTTATTAAAATCATCTGGAAGAGAAGAGCTTATTTTTTAAAGGCACAGCACTTGAGCCTATGCTGTTTTTCCTGGAGACTGGTTTTTTTCTGATGTCAGCTGCACTTACGGTCGTACACTTACCACCACTTGTGTCATGTCGAGAGAGCATGTTTGGAGTGGCTTTTTGTAGTGTCTGGAAATAGACATTCCAACCCATGGACTTGCATCCATCGTCCAAGGGACCAGGAGTGCACAATGCCTTTCTTCTTTGGGGAGGGCTTACACTGTCACGGTCAATCTCCTCATTGGCTTTCGAATGGAAAGTTACTACTCTCTGGTGATGAAGTCCACACGAAACCTCACATTTTTGGGAACAGGCATGTTGTTGTGCTCTAGCCAGCCAATTGTCTTGCTCCCAGGGACAGTTTCATTGCATTTACTCTGATGCAATGAACAAATAGCAGGCTGGACTTCTTCAAGTCCTCTGGTGCCTTCAGCTGGGTTGCTCCTTTCCTTGCTTTCCCAAATTTCCGAAGGCTTCTTTCTCCTGCTCGTTTTTATTTACATTTCTGAGGTCCACGTTGTTTGGGGTTTGGTTTGGGCGGCTGACTGTTTTTCTTGGAAAAAGCCGTGGTGAAGCGAGCGCAGGATGTCCTCACGATGCTGTTTCGTGGAAATTTCCCTCGCTGGAGATCGCTCTGTGTTTCTCCAAGGCATTGAGCCAGCCCAGCAGTACCAAGCAATCTGACTTTTTTTCAGTCATTGGATTCCTCATCACAGATCCACGCAGGATCTAATTATGCTTCTGCATAGTTTTTTCCCTGTTTACTTAATATCCCTGCATGTGTGTTTGTGCTGTGTTCTGCCCTGGCTCCCCCTCGAGTCCCTCTGCGTTGGCTTCTTTTTCCAACCTGTGTGGTTAGAGGTTTCACTGGTTTATTAAAGCTCCTCATGGTATGGGGGAAAGGCCCATTTTGCAGGTTAGCCAGGTAGGAAAGTTTTGTGCTGGGCAGCCCTAGTGAAACTTTGTTGAATTCTTCTGCAAAAGCATGATTGAAATATTTCCAGCCAATTGTGAACACTTAACAGCAACTTATTAGATAACAAAGCAACGATTGCTAGGTACACAAAATTGTCCCATGGCTGGAATTAGAGGTTAAATAAAAGCCATCACATTTTTTCTCATATTTGGAGAAGGAAACAGTGCCTAACACCTGAAAAATTAAGATAAACTGTTTGGAAACACCCTTTAACTTTTTCCCCAAGTATTTGGCAAGATGTGGCACTAGGAAAATCCCAGCTTTAGCTTTGAAATTAGCAGATGACTCCCCACATTGAATGCCACCGTGAAAATCACATTTTTGTGATGGGCATGAATCACTTCAATGGACATGAACAGCTTGGGAGGGTGTCAGGTCTGAGAATGTAAGATCTGCCACCAAAAGTCTTATGCTGGCCATTTCCTCGCCTTCCTCATACCAACCTGATTTTCAGTGCAGCTGTATGCAGTAATGCTTATTGAGTAATTCCCTGAATCCATTTCCACCCATAGACGAGATTCCTACATCATCCACACTCATGTATATAATTTTTATCTATCTATATAAATAGTGGAAGCATAAAAGGCAGATCTCTTTGCTGTCTTAAAAAGTCTAGATTATCAGTATTCTTAAACTTCAAGGGCTGACTGTCCTTATAGCACAGTGCTGTCACAATTTTCTATCCTTAATGTGCCATCGTAAGGGTTGTCCTTGTGACTCACTTTCCTGGCCGTGAATGTTAATTATTTTGCTGCATAACAGCAGCCACCACAGACCTGCTATAGATACTGTTAAATCCTGCCCCAAGAGGCTATTATTAGCCTCCTCATGTGTCTTTGTACACCAGGTTGCAGCCAGTAGTCTCAGCCTTGCTCGTGTGATCGTGCAGGGTAATATAACATGATGACAGTGATGAACAGTGTTGTCAGGCTTTCAGCTATGCTGGTTTTGTAGCAGCAGCTGCCATAACCTCGTTGTGGCTCCATTTCTTCGTCTCTGTAAGGGACACGGTACTCTCCTTCGATCTCGCACGGTTGTGGTTGGGCCACGGCACGATGAGCTGATGTTTGTAGATGCAACACGATTGCTAGAGAGAGCAGAAAGAACTTCTATAAAAACCAGTCACAAATTTCTAGACCGGCTTAAAACTTAAATCAACTTTTTTACAAAAAAGGCCTGCTTTCCATGGGGGAAAAAAGTGACATTTCCTGAAATCACTGGAAGTTTTCATCTGACTCTGAAAATTAATAACCTTGGTTGAAAGTTTTTGAGTCTTTTTATGAAAACATAACAGTCCTAGAAGAGAAGAATCTCTTTGGTGGGTCCCGACTGATTGTTGCTTTACTCTCTATCATACCTGATCATTCCTGCATTGACTTTTTCTTAGCTTAGAAAAAGTGCTTTGATTAATATCATTGTAGAAGCCTGTTAAATGACAGTGAATATTTTAAAGTTATTGTACCTGCTTAGTCAAACAGAATGTGCTTCCAATTAATGTTGGTCTGCACTGTTTCAAAATAAATGTGTAACTCATTATCAGCTGGTATCACAGGTTTTGAACCAAAATACATCCCAAAGGAAATGTATAACAAATATTTCATATCAGTTGCATAAATCATGAGAAAGTGTGCCTTGGTTTTTTTTTTTCCTTCTCCTCCTTTGGATGCTGTACACCTTAAAACAGGAACAGGCATGTGTGCCTACTGCTGCCTAAATGCAGGGCTCGGTCACCTCCACTCTTTTACTGGGGATTCTGGAGATAGCAATGGGCAAGTTACAGCTTCATAGTGACTTAGGGTCAGATGGTGTCAGCTGCAAATAACACTGAAGAAGGTGGGTTAAAAAAAGCATCATCCCAGGGGACACTACAGGAAGGGTTGCTCCTTCCCAGTGTTCTCTCCTGTGCCCAGGAAACATGTAGAGTGCTTTCCTTTTAACCAGACACACTGTCCTGAGCAGAGGAAACCTTTCTTCTATTCTGGGTTGTTTTTCAGTTTACACGAGATGAGGAGTGTCCTTAATTTGATCTTCTCCCATCAAACCAGAAACAGTGACACATAACTTGGGTTAGCCCAGTATTAAACCTCAGTGGAGCGTCTGACCTGCCCACAGATCAGCTGAGGTTTGTCCAATGATTCTTGGGGCTTGATTTTCTGTAATTTAGACAGAACCAATGTCCTTTATATTAGAGGATATATTACACCACTGAGCTCTTGATATCCAGTTCACACAGGGTAGATGTTCCCATTGGTGCCCCACATCCTACGACCTACCTGTTTTTGTCTCTCACTTGCAGACAAAGTTTTTCCCTCTTTGCTAACACATTGTTGAAGAACTTGCCCCACCAGCCTTCTTTGTTTGTCTTGCTCCTCAGCCTTGCTCATCAACTTCACTTCAGCCAAGCCCTCCCAAAAAAGGTACTCCTCTTCTGCACACACAGAAGAGCAAAGTAAAAAATAAAAAAATAAATATAAAATATAAAATAAAAAAATAAACAAAGAGCAAGTAAAAAATAAAAAAATAAACCAGACTAACCTAAAAAAAAGACATCGTGGAATAAAATTAGTTGTTACTTAGCCAGTACAAGGTCTCATTCTGCAGCAGCTTTCCCTCTCTGTTTCACCCATCACGTGGTGTGCCATCCCCATCCCAGCACTGTGGGTGGTTCATGCTTTCTTTGATTTCTCTGTGAGGCAGCTTAAGAGGTAGCACTGAGCCCTGGCTATAAGGGGCTGTATCACTTGGCTGAGCCATCCTGAAGATAAAACACGTTTAGGTATGTCTGCTCCTCACAAAACATGACCAGCCCTGGTACAGACATGAAGTGTGCCTGCGGTGTTCACACCTCTCTGGTTTGGCTGTGATCACTCAGTCCTACCATCCTTTCTCTGATCTCAAGATTTTCCTCTCCATTATGCTTAAGATTCTGATAGCAAGTCTAGTTTTTATTATTCTTCTTTCCTTGGAGAAGAAAAATTCCGCACTGTTATTTTTAAATTCAGAAAATAATACATAAATATTCAGCGCAGGCAAAATAAATGTGAGTAAATCTGTGACCAAGTGCAAATGAGGCGTTCAGCACAGGTATCTTTCAGCTGATGAAAAAAGAAACACAGACTACAGAGGGGTAGGTCCTCTGTGGTGTAACCTGGACCATAGCACGTCTTCGTTGAGGACATGCAGAAGGTGCTGTTACCCAGCTGCAGTGGGGCCTCTAGGAGGCTGCAGAGCTGGAAGGTGCTGGATCTTCTTCAGGAGGAAAGTGGCAAAGGATATGAGGGATGTAAGAAATTACTATGAAAGGAAAGAGAGGTTTTGGAAAAAAAAAAAAAAAAGAGTGCTGTGTTATTTATTTTATGAGGCTGCAGAGGAACTGGCTGGAGGGATGCTACACAGACACGCTGTCCAAATCAGAGGGTGTTAAATGCTTGGATGACATTCAAGTATGCATATTCACCATGTCACCCGTTGGCTTCTAGCAGCAGCCCGAATCCCAAAGGATCTCTATTATTAATTTATCCTTGATTCTTAGATAGGCACGGGCTATTTTGATAAAGGGAGGAGAGCTATTGTGACTTTCCTTCCTTTATTGCTCCACCCAAGATAAAGCAGACAGGATATTTTACAACATTATACGTACAGTCAATATATCGTCTAGCAAAAGGGTGCTGGACCTCGGAGACCAGCCTCCTGTGCTAGGCTGTTTAGGTCATATATAAAACTGGTGAAGTTTGATTTTGGAGGATTTTCTCCTTTCTCTTTAGTTGTTCAGCCCAAACTTTCTTGATTCAGATCACGTTATAGAAACATTTCATGAAGACACACACTTGGCCTCTACTTATATTTAAACATAACTCAAAGGATAAAATCCCTGATTGGATGAACATTATGCCAATTTTTTTTTGGTGTTTTCTATTGCACAGGGAGCCCTGCCTTGTGTCCTGCTGTTTTGCAGCAAGAGGTTTCTGCCCAAAGCATTGATTCTGGGGCTGTAGAAATCTGCCACAACAGCCTTCAGCCTAAATTCAGTCAAAATATAGCCTTATCCCTTCAAAGACTGTGTTCCAGAAACTCTGTGTAAATGTTGTTGGATCATTACGACCCACACCTTTGGTAACACAGGCTTTCGATCACTCTTACTTCAGTCTTATCACTGTTGTGTCTCTGTGCAGATCGTTGGTCTGGTTTGCCAGACAACCTGAGAGTTACACAGTGGCTTTTGCTGCCCATCTCATCTCTCAGGCCCCTGCTCGGAAGGGCTGTGGCCAGGTAGGAAGGAGAATGTGGTTTCCACCGAAGAAGAAAAGTCACAGTGTACTCAGGAAATCTGCTTTATTATGTATTTTCCTTCTACAAGACAAGTTCTTCTGTCTTCGTGGGTTGACTTTACCAACAAGCAAAGGAGAAAGTTTTCTGTGGATCTGAACAACCCTTAAACTGCCCTAGATGTAGGAAAAGATTTGGCTGATGAAGTTATTTCTGGGATTGGCCACAAAACATAACTCTTGCCTAGATGGGATGTGGGTTGGTGACTGGGCCAGATCCAGCCACCCATTTCACGGTGTAGTGGCTGGGTGCATGTCTGGACTCTGATAACGTAAGCCAATATTTATCCTTTTGGTGACTTTTCAGTCACACCCACATCAAAATGTTGAGCCTCTTCTGGGGAAAAAAACAATGCAGGGAACATGTATGGTGAAAGGGCTCTTGGGACGGTCGCTGCGCCAAATCAGAGCTGCGCCTGGAGACACATCGTGGAAGTGACATGTTTCATGACTTTTCCCCTAAGAGCCTGGTATCAGGGGGATACAGGACCAGTACCATGTTTACCCAGGCACTTTGAATAAATCCGCTTCCTCCACCAGTACAAACCACTCAGCCAAAATGGATTAGTGCCTCATAAAGGGGGCACCAGCTCTATTATCCTTTAAACGAAAAGCAGCCTTAAAAATATATGAGTAAGTCAAGTTGTTTTAATGAGACGTGGAAATTAGCTATCACTGCCAAAACACTACTCCTTCTCTCAGCCTCCTGTTCTGATTAGAAGAACAGTAATTTGCCAGCTCCCACCTTCCTGTTGTTAAGCCAATTGTTCAATTTTCAGAAAGATTTGGGATAGTAATCTGAACCCCAGGGTTTGACATTCACCCAGCATGGAAAATTGCCTCCTCCTCTTCTCCTGGGGCAAGGTGCATGGCCATGATACCAGGGACTCCATCATGTCCCTGAGCACTGGGGAAAGCCGCCTGCAAGGGGCAAGAAGGTGATGTTCATGTGTGATGGGGAACCACAGGAGACATGAGGTCCAAGGCAACTAGAAGAATGAATCAGCCCTCAGATTTCCTACAAAACTTGCAGCCACAGCCCAGGCCTTGTTTTTTCCTTGGAAAAAAAAAAAACATTATTCCTCTGAAAGAATTGGCAACAAAGGCAACTAGAAGAATGAATCATCCCTCAGATTTCCTACAAGACTTGCAACCACAGCCCAGGCCTTGTTTTTTACCTTGGAAGAAAAAAACATTATTCCTCTGAAAGAAGCAATCTTTTAGATGTAAAAGTCCTGTTTCCTTTGCAAAAACAATCTACCTAGCATAATAAGATTACTGCATGCTATGAATTCTAATGAAAAAGAGAGTATCTACAGGAAAGAAAGGAGTTTACATGCCTAGCTTCTGCCAGGGCAGGGAGCAAAGGCACCTTGCAAAGGGAAGCACAGATTTTCTTCTGGTAACACCATTCCTTCTTTGATACAAGAGGGATATTAAGTCTCTGAAGTTGAGGGCTGTTTGTTGGTTGCTGTACTTTCTATATGAACGATGCAGCTACGTATATCCCTGGTCACAATGTCAGTGAATTCTGGCATGTCCTGAGACACAGAGCATGTTGCATGTCGCTCGAGAGCTCACCAAACTTTAAGGGACCTCCCCTGCAGCCCTGAGCACTGGTAAGGGTACTTTACTCAAAGTAACGTTGGTCATGGATGAACACTGAAGAATTTTCTCGTGTTCACATGACAACCTTTCCTATTCTTGGACCGTATTAGATTCAAACAGATTTCCATTTCACTAGTTTTGGGGTGGTGTGGGTTTGTTTGTTTTTTTGTTTTTTTTTTTTTTAAATCCTGTCGCCATTCAGTCTAAATATTACAGGAGAGTTTTTCAGAGACACAAATAGCAGTTCAGCTTCCAACGCCCATCAGCCTTCCAAGGGAGATGACCATGAAATTGCCCTTTGTGCAGTGAAAATCATTCCTGACTATACTGTGCTATTAGGTTACCCCATGGGCTTCTTCTGTTGACCTCAAAACCCCATGGTGCTCGTGTTCCCAGCTGCTGGCAGGGCTGGTACTCGGGTAATAGATAATATCACACCCTGCATGTTTCGCTGGTTTGCTTTGGTGACACACATTTTTCTAGTGTTAAATGTCTGTATTTCTGTGGCTATATATATATGTATTTGTGCAACATTCTTACAAAAACATTACATTGGAAACTTGCGGCAGGCAGGATCTATATTTTAAACTTTCTTTTCAGTGACAGAGAGCAAAGTTAAGCTTTTCTAATGGATTTCCTTATGTTTTCCCCATAAGAAATCCCACTGACTCCTCTGTTGGTTCTCCTCGTATTTAACTTCCTACCATAGTCTGTATTCCATCTCTTCATTTCAGGGAAATATGGATTAGGTGAAATGTATTGTGGAAATGAAATCTTCTGAATGTTTTCCTCCAAGTGAGGAAATTCCCTGTTGTTGATTTGTTTCTGCGAGCGGGGCATGTTCGGATACAAGGAGAGGATTTTTGGTACACATAGTTCTTTTCACAGCTATAAAACATTATTGTTTACAGAGGTATATTTTCCCAGATCTCTGCTGTATTAATCATTGCTCCTGACCTAGAATGTTTATTCTGAAAAACAACCACCACCGAGTCTGTCTTCTGGGATGCGATATTAAAGCATGATTGCAATGGAGAGGGCCAGAACTCGATTGCACGGAGCCTCTGCGCCCTCCTTATGCTCGTATTTGCCTTATAAGTCATACCCTAGGAGCTACCCTGTGCTTTCAAACTGTAATTTAAGTCCATTGATCACCTTCTTCACAAAAACCCTGAGTCAGCTATAACCAACATGGTAAGGCTGTTTGTTTACTCTTCCGAACAGATGTTTGAACAGTCTCTCCAACCTCCAATAAAATATTGCAGACAACTGTGAAGTTTACTAACCCCTTGTTAAAGTGATCTCCTTGAAGTCTTTAGCTCACCAGAAGATAAACTGCACCGACATGGCATGCTCCCACTCTGAAGTACATTTCCACCAGCAAACAGATTATGCCTGTAAACTTTTGCACTGGAAATCATTGCGTCTCTGGTTTAGATCAATGACATTAAAACAAAGACAGGCGGAATATTTTACTCTTATCTGAGGCTGTGTCTAATTGCCTTTCTCATGGCTCACATCTCTGACTCCTCTTCCCTTCCTGCTCTTGGCACTGTGCTCGGTGTCCCAATGGCCTGGCTGTTGCAGGGCGATGGCACACGGCAAGGAAGTCTTGGAGCACTTGTCCTTGTGTCCACAGCCTGGGATGGCAACACATCTATGCTTCAGGACCCACAATCAGAGCATGACCTGCGCAAGTGGTGTTCCTTGCAAATTGATGCAGGGGCAACGTTCCCACCATGCTGTGTTTGCAGGCATGCCTGGTCCTTGCCCTCCATGCGCTTTCTGCCCACTGAAGGATGGTTATGCTCAGCCCATCCAACAGGAGAGGGCAGCAGCATGACAGACAGGTCTGAGACCAAGAACACTGGGAGAGGACAAGTGGGGAAGGGAAGGGAATGGGCTGACCATACCCAGCAGCATCTGAGGTGGTCAGTAGATGGGACATTAGCTGAGGACAGGATGATCAAGTTGGACAGTGGCAGATGAGTACTTTTTTGCACCAAGACACATGGTTTCTCTAAAGCAAGATAATGCAATATATAACTTACATTTATTTTTGACACCATTCCCCCAGGTTTTCATCTCTCGGTCCTTTCTCCCTTGTACCCCACCCTTCCAGGAATTCACATTGCACACATTTCTGCAAAGGGAATTAATGTTTTCTCTTTAAAGTTATGGGAGAGGAATGTCCTTTCTATTAATGCTTATCATTGTGTACTACTTCAATAAAGATTCCTTGTAAACCAAAAAGAATGTCCTGAGCAGCGCTGCGGGGCTGAATTGCCTAAGATGTTCAGACTCCAGGGCCAGACCCTGTACATGAGCAGTTTTAAACACAAAGAGAACACTAAGTGTCAGCTTAAGCATTCGGTTGGCTCAGAGCAGTGTATTTTCTATGCTACATCGGTACATATTTTCTATGTACAACATCGGGATTGTCATTTCTTTTTGTTTTCTTTGTAAATCAATCCTTAGAACAACTTCCCCTCGTCTGACTCCAACACAACGGATAAAGTGTAGACAACACTAATGATTCAGCGTGGTGAGGTCTGTAGCCCATGTCTGAAGTTTGTCTGTGCTAAGGGATCTCATTGAATGTCCCATATCCCGCTCCGTTCCCAGGGAAATGGGGCACACATGGAGACAGACCACGCTAAGGTCAGTTCCCAATAAGGAGCCAGGACACAACCAACCTGTGCACCCAGAGATCAGGAGGGTGTGCAAGCACGTGGCCAGGGCCCTTCTCTTCCATCACAATTGTTTTCACAGAAAGCATCGCTCTTCCCAGATGCCACCAGGTCAGCAAGCAGCATCACAGGTGTATAGCATCAACAGCATCGGCTCTATTGCTGCAGATGGCCGGGGCTGTGTCCCTGGTGAGAACCAGGCTAGGGATCTGTGTGACCAAACGGTGTAAGGCTTGTCATCGGAGCTACAGTAGCAGCTCCTCCAGCTGGTATCACTAACGGCTTTCCATCCTCCACATGAGAGAGATACGAAGTGGATTGTGAGCACAGTGCAGATGCGTAACAGATCCGGGTTGACTGGTGGAAGGTTTTTCTCAGTTGCAAAGTCAGTCTTTCATGCTTTGGACCCTGTTAATAGTATTTGATAATATATAGCATAGGAAAGATGGAGCTTCTATAGCCCAGACAACAGACTCCATAAATGCATTTCTGAAATAATTCAGTGAGAGATCATCTGTTACACTTGTGCATGATGAGAGGGAAACTGTCCAAAATCTGTATTCAAATGGGGAAAAAACAATCCTTGGAAGCAGAGAGAGGGAATCTGCTGGCTATGAGACTCCAGAAAGCTCTGAGTGTTTCACAGGCTGTAACTGATACTGAGACTTTTGGGCAAATGGACAAAGGAATGCCTGAAGGCAGACCTCTCTCAAGTCCTAAAATGCACATTTTTTATTTTGTGAAGAGTCATCTTTAATGTTTTGGTGGAGGAGGTTGTTAGCCTGTCAGGGCTTCAGGAGGTTATTTAACTTCTTCCGTTCACAGTCTTGGACTTTGTGGTGTTCTGTCTTTATTTCTAATGAATTTTTGTCTCAGCTCTGAAATATCTGGTTCCTATTCTGAAGTTGTAATTTGACTTCTCCTGTAAGGTGTCTGACTACTTCCATGGTTATTCTGCAGCCAGAATTTACAGGCACTTTAGCTTCTATTCAAAGTAAATCTGGGGCTCAGTATACATGTTGGGGCTGAAGTCCATTGAAGATAGTTGCTGTCACAAGACCAGGCCCCTTGTAACTTTGCTTCTTATAAAACCTAGAAAACAAAGTATTTTGCCCCCTAAAAAAAAAAAAAAAAGAGAGAAAGAGAGAAATCTTCTACTGCTTCAGAACATCCCCAGAATATATATATAAACCTAAGTGTGCTTGTGCTGTCAGATTTAGGGTTTGAAACTTCTGGGTTATGAAGTGTCAAGCAATGCCCATCACTAGGGTTGGTGGTAAGGTCCAGGGCTGGTTTGCAGTCTCCCCTCATAGCTGGGTTAACTGTGTGCTAGGCCAGAGAACTAATATAATACAGATATATACAGTACCCAAGGCTGCTGGAGGTAGGGGAAATGGAGAAAATTGGTGGTTCACAAAGAAACTCTCTTCACATCCTTTCCTCCACTTTACAAACAGGAGTGAAGAGGACCATTTTCATGATATCTTTACGTCAGAAAGCTTCTCCCAGAGCAATGGTCTCTTCCAACACCTCTACACCTCAATGTTACAACTGTGTCTTGCTAGTGAAATGGTGAAGTCCCATCTCTGAACCTCTTTAGCTGTTGGAGTCACTCTAAGCTTTTGAACAACCTCATCCCACTGAATGAACTCTGAGCACTGCAAACCCCATTTCCCTTGGTAGCCAGGGTTCATTCATGTCAGTGGATCTTGTTCAATGAACAAGCCTTTTTAGACCAGAACTGTGTGCTCATTAACAAAAAAGGAAAGGAAGAAGGGACAGGGCTAGATTCCTGAACTTATATAGCAGAGTTGGGCTGAGAGATAAACAAACTATTAAATCACAGTGCCTGTGCTGTTGCCAGGCTGATATATCTCTCCTTTGAATATAGTGTCTGCAAGGAAATGACAAATAATTTTCCATGTGCAGACCTTACAGACACACTGAAGTGAGTAACTTGGACGACGTTAGTATTTTCAGTATTCCTGTCCTTCCGGAAAGCTCTGGCCAAATCCCTACTGCACACAACGAGAGCCTCCTGGAAACCGTACTGACAATTCGGAGAGCATGGTCTAGTAAATGATGAGTAAAGACCCCAAAATGATGTGTAGGATTCCAGCAATACGTGAGCTCGCAGCTGGACCACAGCCATGTGGAGGTCACGGAGGGAAATAAATCAGTGGCTAGTGAGCTGTGCTGGTGAATTTGGCTGTGGTTTCTGCCCCGTGCTCATTGTAGTGACTCCAGGACCTGGGACTCCATTCGTCAGCACGGCGGCGGAAACACAAAATCCAGATCGTTACAATGGAGACCATTGAAAGGAGTCTCTCAGGAGAAAGACTGCTTAGCAAAGGGAGTCATCAGCCCTTTGCAGCTGCACATATGTTGTCTAGGACAAGAAAACACTGGGAAAACTAAATAAATACAACCAAATCCTGCATTAAGGTCTCAGACCAAATGAAGTCACTTCCAGAAAAACACTGTCGGGTGCTTTGCTCATGTAACACATGGGTCTCTGTGTGTGCTGCAGTTACAGACTGCAGTGGGACTCATCAGGAGTTAGGAGAGCCATGTGCCCTGCCCGGTGTGGATTTGGTTGGGGTGCAATGAGTTGGCAGAAGCTCTGCAAGACAGGCCTTTCAGATGCCCCCAGGCTGATCAGGGCTTGTGGTGCTCACTGTGTACGCTGAAGGCAGGATTCTGCTACCTTTCCCAAAAAAAAGAGCCTCCAACTTCTGTCTCCAGGTCTTGAAGGAGCCTCTGTGATGCTCGTTGTCTGCCAGACTAACTTGATCATTAGTAGTATTTTGTTCCCACTAAATTTTCCCTAAGCCCAGCTCTCCCAAATTTATTGTACCCTCCTTTCACACCTTGGCTTTTGAAAGCAAATTTCTTTTCACTTCTGCTGTCACCCCAATGGCTGTAATCTGTGAAGTACTAAATCTGTAAGAGCTCTTGATGAAACAGTCTTCAAGAAAAGGAAAATCTATGATTCTATGAAAGTTTGTACCAGCGTCTTGCAAAATAAGCAGTCTCTCTGTGACATGCCTGACACCTCCAAAAGCTCCAACGCACATGGCAGTTTCGTTGTATAATTATTGCTGAACCCTAAACACAACCTGTATAATGGGGCTACGTGCTCATCCCAAGCAATAAACCAGGGTCTGAGCTTGTACGTGTAGACCCAGCTGCAAGTTCAGCTTTTAGAATGTTACAGACAGAATAACTCATGCTGCTCTCTTGTCTTTTTATAAGGCAGGAGTGCAGAGAGCTGATGGCAGCTCTGCCAGCTCCTTGGTGCTCTCGACTGGGGGAGCCAGCAACATCTGCCATCGCCCATAATCAGATGCAGCATGGGAAGGTGCTGTGCTCCCTGCACTGTCCCAGGCTGGGGAAAAAAAACCCCACTTCTATCAGAAATATTTTACAAAAAAGAGAGATGTTGGCTCAAAATCTATTATTTTCTGAGAACTGATGCAAATTTCTACAGAGAGCATTGGCATTGAGAATCCAATTTCCCTGAGATAAACCCCTCTTGGCAGAAGTTTTTGTGTCTCTATTTTTAGCAGTATCAGCAGTTATTATTCAGATTTTTAAAAGACTCTCTCTGACCATTTTCATCCCTGCTCAAGCTTCAGTTTTGCAGCTAGACTAGATTTTCCTCTTCCTCCACCGAGTGAAATTCATGGGTGGGCTGAGAAGAGCCATGTAGTTTATCAAGTTATGTCTCCTTTAAACCCTCTTGTCTAAAACTTCAGTGAATCATAAGCAGGTACCCAGCACAGAGCTAAACTCTGTGGTTTGCCAAAAGCAAATGAAAGCTGGGGAGGAGAAGGGAGGTTATTCTAGGGGGGTCTGTCCTACCAAAGCTTACTCTGGCTTGGCAAGGAGCACATCCTTATTAACGCTGGTTGTAATAACACCCTTCAGCTGGTTTGTGCCTTCATCAGGTGAAGTCTGCTGGGTGAAGGCTCTTTGCCTTGGAAACTTCCTCTGTTGTTCTGTTATTTTGATTCCCGTTTTCAGGAAGGATGCAAAGCCTGCCCTCTGTTGTGTGCTCTCCCTCGGTGTTTCTGCTTCCTTCCCCATAGCTTGCCTTGGGCTCCTGCTAGATAGCAAGATGTTAAGAATCATCATCAACAGAAAAACAGTGTGCTCTTTTATTTTATTTACACAGCTGCCATGAATTTTGTTATGCCTAAATCCTCTGTCTCTTCCTTTCTCAGTGGGTTGGAGGGAGAAGAATGGGCTTTTTAACATTTGTATTTACTTTTATTGCACTTTAAAATATTTTATGGCCTTTTAACAGAGTGGCAGAATAATATTAAAATAACTAAAAAAAAAAGTACATAAAATGTATTAAAGCATCATAGAAGTTGATTTAACACTTCAAGTACCCCTTCAAAGTCGCACCATGTCCTTGCTTTGAAGTGAAGCAATAAATTCACTTTATAATTCTTTATTAGAGGTTTTATTGGAAATTAGAGTGCATGTCCTAAACAAGATGTCAGCTTATCTATATACAAATATTTGCCTACAACTTGGATGTAAGACAACGTGTTGTACATTACAATGCACTTTAAGTTACAGTAGCCAGCAGAGATTCAGTCAAGGTCCACCCCTATGGTTAGCCCTCCATCTGTCGGTATTAAAAGTCAGCCCTACTCTCAAAAATAAGCAGATAGATGGTGTCAGATGGGAAAATAGCTGAGGCAATTTGCTTCAGCTTGTAGAGCAAGGCCAGGGCTGGTGAGTATCCCTTTGGTACATCCAGCACTGCCTCGCTGGTGTTGTAGAGCATGCCTTTCACAAGAGCACCCAGCAGATTGTCCTCAGTGAAAGTTGGAATACACTGATAGCCTTATCTCGCTGGTGGCTGGAATTAAAGCAATGCAGTGTAGAATTGTATACGATTATCACAGAGGGAGTAGACAGAACAAGGGGGATAGAGCAACATGATGCAGGCAAGGCACTGAGGTGTCCATCTCGGAGTAAGCACACAGCAGAGGAAGAGAGGAGGTGGATGCTTTATTTTAAAAATAGCCACATACTCAATTTTTAATGCTTTTGTGCTGCATCAGGTCCTGAAGAGCACTGGGGGACAACAGCATCCTAAGGGATGAGGCTGGGCCAGCATTTCCCCACGTACCCAGCACGGCAGCAGAGATGCTCTCTCTTCCTTAGGGATGATGAGGAGGAGGAGGACAGCAGCTCAGACAAACCCCTTAGCTTGCTCAGCACTCATCATTTTTCTTCCTATTCCCATTTTGTTTGCAAAGCTCATTGAGAAACTGGTGAATTAAGAAGCAGGGAAAGATGATGATGCCAACATATGTTATTTATATGATGTAAATAATCACCATCAGGGCTTTCACAAAGGAGACTGTCACTGGGGAGTCACGGGTAGGAGGACACCAAAAGGTAATTACAGCACTTGAAGCAGTGACAAACTCCCAGTAGCCCAGAGAGATAAATCTTCTGTTGAAGTTACGGCATCCTGCATTTCAGGAGCTTCCACCCTTCTGCATGACCCAGCAAACATCCTTTCAGGATCTCCGGTGAATAAATAACTCTGAAATGCGTCTTCCCTGTTGTGGCACCCGTCCCAAGGAGCGCCTGCTCATCTCGTTGGCATTGTGTACACATGAACAGCATAATCCGGAGCTATTTTTTTCTTGACCAGCAGCATAATTATTTCTTCAAAGGGCCAGCTCCTCAAACCTGAGTTCATCAAGCTGTCACTCATGAAGCCAAATCTCTGGACGGGCACTGCAGCCCTCCCGTGGGATCTCCAGTTTCCCTCAGTTCATGGGCTCAAACAGAAGCTGTTTGGCTTAGTTGGCAGCTGGGCTGAAGGAGGGCACTGGTTCCTTCGTGCCAATAAACAAACCTCTTTGCAAGGTCAGCTTCTTCACAGCTGCCCCGAGCCCTCCCTTGAAGCCTGGCGTGTCAGCAGGCTCAGCATCGCTGTCACGGCATGCGGGGTAAAGGTTTTATCGTATTATAGGAACAGAGCTGAGAGTGTTTCTCCTGGCTCTTTTTCTTCTTTACTACAAACCTGTGATCCCAGATCCTGGCTCCCAGGACAAAATAGGATTGTGTTTAACTGAAACTGGTGTCTACGGGGGTGGTTTTGCTTTGAAGGTGCTTTTTCCAGTACAGATTAGAGTCAGGCTCTCCAGTGATGTAAAGCCATGGCTCTTGTACGAGGTCATATGTTACCAGTCAAACTATGTCTGATTTACCTTCCTGAGCATCTGTCCCTCTGGCCAGAATCAGAAACACTCGTAAGACACTGGCTTTGTCCAGTAATATCCTGATTAAGTTATAAATTTGCTACTAAAAACCCATTGTCATGTTCAAGTTATGCAGGGTGAACACAATTTCTCACTACAAGGTAGCAGGAAGAGATTAAATATTAGAGCCAAATCAGTTACAGATTTTTTCCATAAACTTCTCACGATTTCATTGTATTTTTCCCTCCTTTGATGAATGGATTTTCCCAAGTATGACAGATTTATTTTTTGTGGCAGGTATTTTTTCTGTTGCCACACTTTATGCCAGTTTTCCATTAAATCCTGAGGAACAAGATGAGGTGAGAAGTAAGTTTGTTTGTAGCTGCAATTTGATTTAGGTGTGTGTAGTTCATATTTGAGAACTTTTTTAAAACAACACAGGGACTCTGTTTCGAAAAACTTTGTATGCCTGTTTGGAAACACTGATGTTTTTAGGAAAAGGAAGGAATCCAAGGGCAATGATAGGATCTGCAAATGGCATTTAAAAAATTAATATTAAAAAAAAGAGTCTGTTCTAAGCATCACCTTTAAATTGGACATTTTCTAAAAGATTGTGGAATATTTACATATAGTAAAAAGGGTTTTCTTGTGAAAATCTGTGGAATATTTATACCTTACCAAAAGGAATTTCACTCAATGTACTCAGGCAGGATTTAGGTTTCCTCAGATTTCTTCGGAGATTTCCAAAGCTATAAATGCTGTAAATATGATCAGATATTGCTCTGTCTAAATTATGTTAAACTGACACTTTTTTCTTTAAAAAAATATGATCCATGGTTTATTTTGCTTGACCCATATTCAATATTTAAGGAAATTAAATAAATCTCACATTTAGTCTCCCAAAATAATACGGGGTGTCCATTAACAGATGTTAAAATTAATGAAAGTTTGGTGGTGGTGGTATATAAATAGCACAGCTGCCAGGCTACTTTGTAAAACCGGAGTTGAGGTCTCCCTGCTATAAAGTGTGCAGAGCAGATTCAATATTTATTGCTATTTATAATTGCTCTTTTGTTGCTTCTTCTTTATGGGCCCTTTGGTTACACACTAGCTGGCTATGCAGTGTGGTACACCATCAATATCCTATAGCTCTGCTAAGATGCTTGGAGGTTGCTCAGTGTTTCCACACTCAGCTCTTTCAGGAAACATCGGGTCCTTGTGTCTGCACCCTTGCAGAACAGTATCTTGGTATGATTGCACCCCATTGAGTGAGGAGACTGTCAGCGGGTAGTCCCCACTGGGAAATGTAGACAGCTAGTGATGTGTGAGTAATGGGGAAAAAATTAAATTATTCTAACACTTCTGAATGTCCCAAACCAGGCACTTGGATCCAGTTGTTCATTATCTGTTCAGTTTTTCCTTACTATTAAAGTTCTAATTTCTTTTTCCCTAAGATGGGAGCTCTCTCCCATTCCCTCCTCCACTGATTTTTATGGGGCTGAACGTACATGGCACAGCACCATGGTTCCCCAGTGGCAAGTTTATTACCCATTGACTTATTCCTGGGTTTACTGGTAAAAATGACATCAGAACCTGGCCCTCTGCTTTTGTTTTGCGCTGTTGTTGATATGATCTTAGCATGACAAGCCTCCAGAAACCATCATAAGGTACCTTTACCCCACATCGCCACTCATGCTCTGGCTCCAAAGCCACCTTAAAGCAAGTCTGGGGTTAAATAAATACTGCAATCATGATGCTGAAGAGTGTGATTTCTCTCATCAGCCAGTATGCACACACTGCAGAACTGGGAGCTCCCAGCATGGCCTAGAGAAGACTCTGTCCCTTTGGACTGCTCATCCCCCTGAGAAACCTCCCACGGAGGCAGTGTGCATCTATTGCTCAACACACCGTGGCATCGTCACCATTCCCGGTGCTTGCAGACAACCACGCTTGTGGTGGAGAGGCCATGGCAGGGGAGCAGAGGCCAAAGATTTGATTGAATATCCAGATAAAAGTCTTGAAATGAATCCTTCTTCCCATTAGGAAGCTGTTGAGAAGATTAAAATATTAAATGTGATCTTGCATGAGGTCAGAAAGTTAATCCCCCTCCCTAAAAACAATGACACCATATAAACAAATAGACAAAAGCAGTAAGTGTGGGAGTTTTCTACAGAAAGTATCAGTGGGCCTTAAGTAAGTACATGCATCCCCCGCAAAGGTGATGTTCATCAAAAAACATTTTCCTTACCACCTCCCCCCCAACCCAATTAAGCTTGGAGATTTTTTTCCATCAGCCCTTACCAGAAAGCATCAAAAGCTTGTTCCAAAACCCACTGACATCATAGGGAGCCTTTCCAAAGGCTAATGGGGTTTGGGATCAGGCCCCTGGTTTTTATTCCAAGCATTCACAACAGTGAGCTTGAATCAGTTCGTGCGATTGTGCGTGCCCAAGGAGATTTTCCGACATTACGTTCATTTGGGACAAAGTTCTCCCCATGCAGCGGACTTGAAGTGAAGCCCATTGAAATCCCATCAATCATGGGAAAGGGGACATGAGAAGGGCCAGGCCATCTGAGCAGAAATGGATTTCATCTTACACCTGCTCTTATCAGCACGGCTGAGGGGAGGGCCACCCATGCCAGGCAGCTGCCAAAGAAGGGGTGTGGGTGGCACCATGCTGAGATGATGATGGTGCTGAGGCTGCCCAAAAAGGGCTGAAAAGTTTGCAAGGAGCAGTGTGGGGAAAGCCCATGGAAGAAAGCTCTTAGAGGTTCTCTGTTCTGCACAGGAGTTTTGCCACTATTCATGAAAAAAGCCGTGCAAGAAGGGTGGATCTGGGTATTTTTATGCCTCCCTTTTGGTGGCATTCATCCACCGTCAGACATCAATCTCTGCTTAATTGACCAGAAGGCCACAGATCCACGGTATGTGAATATGATCCCAATTAGCTCACTTCAGGTTACACATTGATTTTCGGTGCGTTGCCTTTTGGAGCTGTGGAGCAGCTTGTTTTTTGAGGGGAACATAAAAGAGAGGAGGGCAGAGGGGGTGTTAGTTACAGCTATAAATTTTACAGTTCACTGGAAACCACATTAAATGGCAACATCAGTTTATAGATCAACTCTGCAACTGCTTGGTCGTTAAATGGTGGTGGTAGATTATTGTGTTGTAGCCTTGTAAAATATGGGCACCGTATTTGCTGGGAGAGAACTTAAAAAGAACAATAAAAGTCTCCAGTGTCTTTGATTTCTCATTTTTTTTGTGTTACAGTAGGCAACATGATACTGTCCATATGCACGCTATTCTGTGGTGTATTTGCAAGGCTCTTCTCTTACGCTCCAGAGGGCAAAGCTAATGAGTCTTTCTGATTTAAGGTTATAAAAACTCTGCATCACTCTCTTTCTGGTCCAGACATGGAAGATGTGGGCAGAACATCCCTAAATGGCAGTGATCTTCCAGGGGCAGCAATTGCCAGCACCATTGAAGCAGTGCATCCAATGCACCGCTGGTGCCCGTGCTTGGCTGACCCTCCTGAGCTTCAGAGCATCACGTGCCTCTTCCAGCTCAGCCAGACACAAAGGCAAAACTACGTGCAAAAATGAAACCTGGAAGTGATAAAAAAAGGAATCTCTTCCCAGACAGTGCCTAATCTTTGCCTGTCTTCTGAAAATGTAGACATTTATTTTGGACTATGAAGAGCTTCTTTCGAATGTTTGGCCACTGCTAGAGATGCTGAGCTCGTTGGAAAATTCCAGCCACAATATGCTGCCTAATGACCAATAAATTTTGCATTGATGTTTTCCTTCCTTATCGGAAAAAGAGAGCAGTTTGTAGGACTTGTGGATGTTCATTGGAGAGATTGGGGTTAATAACCATGCTTTTGTCCGCAGGCGGCACAAAGTCTCTTCCATGCAAAGGACAATAAGTGCTGCCTCACCACAGGCCTGGCTGATCAGAAAGGTTTGCCTTAAAAAAGGGATATTTCCAGCTTTAAAATGCAATATTGTCAGGTGAAATTAATTAGCTTTATTGCATAGTAGACAAATGGGAATTCTCCTAGAAACATATTTTTGTGGACTAAGTGGTTGATTGTGTAAAATTAAATATTTTATGAAATGCTACTACTCAGCACACTTCACAGCATTTCTCTGGATAAAATCCCACTTTCTTTGTGGAGGATAACCCAGAAATGAGATGAAGTGCATGGCTGTCATGAACCGCTGTGGTGGGTCCAGGTGCAGATAGGAAACCAAACACAATCCCCCCCGTGTTTGTTGTTGATACAGGCTTTAAGCTGGATGGCTGTGAGGCTGCTGGCTGTCTTTTTTCCCCTGTTGAGGCTGGACCACTAAAGCCACTGATTAAATTCCCGTTGCAGGAAGAATGAGTACTAGTCTGAATCGAGTCCTTTTTGGTGGTGATGGCTGCCACCACCACAAAGCTATCCACCTTCATCTGTTGAATGAGTCAGTGGGATTGACCTTCCCACTCACTTTCTCAGGGACAGAAAACAATCAATATTCTGGGCATGTTTTTGGCAATTTCTGCAGAACTCGCATGGCCACATGTGAGACCTCGCTGCACTTTTGGCTCAACAGCCAGAAGAGCAGCAGAGAGCTTTCAAGAACGTGTGAAGGACCTTCTCTCCCTTTCCTGTGAATAGCAAGATCTTTTGTTGCCTGTGTTTCAAGAAGTTATATAGTTTTATGAATGCCAAATCCACTTTAAAAATACATGATGCTCCTGTCAAGTTTGTTTGGTTGCTTCCTAATAGAAAGGATTGTGAAGGCTATTAGTAACTCAGCCCCTGCGTAATACAGCAAGCTATGCAGTTACGATTTCCTTCAGAAAGACAGAAAAAAGGAAAGAAGCTGCTGTTTATATCACGCAAAGGAAAGGGCAATGCGTCTATACTTGAAATGTGTGTGCTAACTTTACATGATCAGACTGCTGTGCAATGAAGGACTAGGATGTTTTCCATATAGTGTTTTGTTTTTTAATGTAAGGGAGCTTTACTTGGCTGAGGGGAGCATAAAGTCTGAAGACCCCGTCCTCCACCAGCCTGCATCCCATTTGCAGCACTTGGAAGGGTTCTAAACCAGCCACAGATCATCTGTGCTGATGCAAGAACAACTGCTGGTTTCTGTAAGATGTCATGGCCAGATCATGGTCCTGGGCAACCTCACGGTGGGAGAATGAGTGGGGTATGTCGTTAGCGCTTTGATATTTCAGCAGGGGATCCCCAGGGACCTTCTGTCAGTGGGACAAAGCAGAAAGATCTGGCAGGGGCTTATCTCAGCCAGGGAAGCGGATGCATAGCACCATGCTATGCTGTCCTGCTGCAAGGAACGACGTTATTGAATCGGTCTTTGGAGACAAGCAGCTCAGTATCTCTGTGATGACAAATGTTTAAAACCATTCCTATAGTTCTATCTTGTCATTATTTGGGTGTTGTTCTGTTTACTTCCCTGTTTTTAGAAATAAAGACCTCAGGAAAAGGTTGTAACACACCCCTAGAAAGATATTATTTTCAGTTTAAAATTTCCTATGGCTCCAGCTTAAAAATATGAATCAGAGATAAAATCTGACACGTTCTCACCATTTGTCTCTTTGGCAAAAGGAAAAGAGGGGTCATTCCGTTCTGGGTCTGACGTACAGGATGCCACTTGAGCCGTCATACTTGATAACTTCAACTTGAACTTGTCCTCTTATGTAAATGAGGCTGATTTATAACTTGAAAATACAGACTTAGAGCTTTGTGAGATTTTCTGTATGGTAATAAGCTGCCTTGCTGGAATGGCATTAAAGGCACAGGATTTTGCTTGCGGGTTGTTTAGCACCAGGGACCGAGGTGTTAAGGTCTAGAGGGCCCTCAGGGTGCACAAAGAAGGTTTCTGGCATGGTATGTATCCTTGTGACAGAGGGAGTTTGGTGGGTTTGGGAGTGATTTGTAGCAAAAGTCCTGATCCCTTATATGGAAAAATCCTTCCAAATCCCGAAAGAAAGCTGCAAAGTCAGGCACTCAATTTTCCTCTCCCATTACAGTCATCATAAAGATTTCTTTTTTCATTTTATTTAATAAAAAAAACCCCGAACAAACAATCTTTGCTACATTCCACAATTGCTGCTAAAGTCTAAGGAAGCGCTGTCCAAATTCCAGTTTCTTGGGTTTTTCATGTGTTTCCTCTGACAGATTTAGCTACAGTTAGATTGTTTAGGTCTCCTTGCAGCTTAGCGACAAGATGTAAGCCTGCAGCCACCATCAACAGAATCCTCTGCAATCCAGAGAGCAGAAATTAGCACTGATAATCTAAACCACACTGCCAAATTGAAGGGTGAGTTGTGAGCCCATCCTGGATATGGATTTCAGTTGCAAGGCTAGGCCATCCGTTGCTGGAACGGGGTTGTTCTGGCTGCGGACAGGTGTACGACAGTAAACCCCCGTGAACTTTGCTCCTACACTGACACTGCCGTAGCACATAAGACATCATCTGGTAGAGTCTTGAGTGAAGGAGAAGTTAAACTGCCTCCAAACCTTCAGCCCACGTCTCATGGCATGGAAGATGGTGTCTGAGGTCTGCCAGCTCATCAGTGTTTTAGAAACACATGGCAGCAGGATTTCAAAGGTTGAGGACGTTTATAAATGCTGGTTCTGGGAGTGCTCTGACAATGCCTTTTGTATTAGTCAGAGGAGACATGCGTTATTGCTATGAACCACTCTGATTTTTGTTTGTTTGTTTTTAACTTCGTCTATTACATATAATTTCATGTTACACAACTGCAAAACAAAGATCTTTGGAACTTTATTTACTAAAGATGTGCTTGGCTGGATTTGAGAGACTTCAGATGGCACGGGAGAAAACCGATGACTGGAAAAAGCAGAAATTAGCTCTCATTGTTATGATGACCCTGCTGTACGATTAACACATCCCTACGGGTTCCCCAGAGCTATGGTGCATATTTAATGACCCAGGGTCATTCTGTGTCTTACTCTGCCATACAGAGACCATCCCATAACTCCATTTCCGTATGATATGGACCCACTCATTTGGGGCAGGGCAAGACTGACTTCCAGGAACAGCAGCATGAGCTGGACAATGAATAGAAAGCAATGAGTAATACTGCAGGCTGTGTCCGTATGGACTGTAGCCTCCTTTGGCTCAGTGTGCCGCACACCGATTCATTATGTTTCCAAAAAAAAAACACAAGAGTGCAGTGAAACATCCATTGAAATTCTGGGCACACCACCAACCTTCCTGCCTCGCATGAGTTTCCTGACCATCTCATGCTGGTGAATTCTGCTACAGCTGCTAAAGCTAAAAAGTGCATGTGTTTATAATTGTTTGGGTTTCTTAAAAGCGAAACAAGTGACTGGCTGCACCAGCTTATACACACAGATGACTCTGGGCAGCCTGACAGGTTGGACATCTACTGCTGCAGTGCCAAGAGCTTGACACTTACTTTTTGTGACTGGGCTTGGTGGTTAAGAGCAGATGATGCTGTCCAGCATCCCATCCTTATGCCCCACTGTTGCACATGTATCTGAGATACTGTCAGAGGTATACTTGGACGTCCTACACATTTACTTTTTATGGAAAATATGTTCTGAATTGTATGAGTAAGGAGAAAAAAAAAAAAAAGGTCTTTGCTCTCCTGGCTTGACTCTGTATCTTAGCTCCTTATTTTGACTCCATCTTTCATTTGCCCCTTTCAACCAAGAATGCATGCAGGAGTTATTTGGAATACGTATGTGTGTCTTATACCAAAATGATTAATTATTCAAAAATGTTCTGTTTATAATAAAACTCCCTTACAATGCTTGGCCTGTATCAAGACGGCTTAGAGCTGGCACAAATGAGAGTTATTCCCACTTTTAAGGGCTATTAATAGTGCCAAAGAAATACAAAGGAGGCCCATAGCACCTGTGTACTTATTATTCATCACACACATGCTTATATTATAGGTATGCATGAGATAAATAGATAGATTTGCACAACACAATGCTTAAGCTGTGCCAAAGAAATAAAATTCTATCCCTGGAGAGTCTAACTGCGAAGGCAAATAGGGGCTAGCAATGAAATCAGAGATTACGATCACAGCTAAATGGCTTCTTTGAGCAAGAAGATGAGTTGGCGTGTTTTCCCTGGGAGGTTGCTTCTGATATGCATGACATTATAAATAAAGAGGCATGAACCAGATTCCAAGGATGTGAGCCAAAGCTGATAAAAGCCAGTGGGAGTCCTTCAGTGTCAATAGGCTTCAGAGCAGGTCTGTGATGCCGCAAACTCTCTAAAAGGAGCTGCTGCAGCCTGGCATCCCAAATCTCCCGTAGACATCGCTGGGGCCTCATCACCACAGGGTTTGGACATTGTGCATTGCCCTTAACATCCTTCACCATCCCTGTAAGGAAGTACTGTCATTTCTGGGTTACCAACAGGTAGCACAGGTTTAGCAGTACGGCTACTTACAATGTCTGGAATAAAAAAGTAGTTGGTTTAGCAGGAACTGCAAATGCCTGATTTCAGGTTGCTCTGGTCTGGGGGGTCTAGAAGGAACCGTTGTGTTAAAAAAGACCCTGTGAAGTGTGGCTGGAAGAAAGTAATATGGTGATTTCATGATATCCCTATATGTATTGTAAACCCTAATTTTACAACATGAATATCTGAGGATCAGTTCTTCTCCTAAGTGTAAACCAGGCCACACCTAGCAAAGTCAAAAATACTCTTTAGCACTGACCAGATGGCATTTTATATTAACCAGATCCAGCTTGAAATCCAATTGCCTCTACCTAGTCACTTCCCAGAAAGTTGGTGAGGTATTAGATAAAGAGCTAATTTCAGAGATATATTAATTTTCATTAGGGATTTTCTAATAAATTCCTTCCATGAGAAAGGTACACAGGGGCATTCTTTGTTAAATCCTCTTTACTTGTGGGAATAGGTGGTGTTCCTTTGCTTACTCATCCATGGAGGTTTCCAGCCAAGAACAGTGACAAAGAAAGGAGTCCACCCAAATAAACTAATGTCATGTCACTGGAAAACTGTGGAAAATGTTCTGGAAATACTCTTGTCGTGCGTTCTCCCAGAACAGTGTTTTTTCACAGACACCTTCCCCCTAACAAAGACCCCATGACCAGGTCTTCTCTTCTGGTTCCACGTTTCCCCTTTCTGCTGTGTTCCCCAGCCACCAAGATGCGGGCATCTGGAGTTAAAAAGATGAGTAGCAACATTATCTTCATTTTTGGAAAAAAAAATTGTAAGGAATTATGCAAAAAGATTTTGCTACCTCTGGGTAAACCCAGGAACCTTAAAACTGTGCTGACAGTTCTTTGCTTTACCCAGTGAAGCTCCTTGTATGTTTATATAATTATGGGCAGAGATAATACTCCATACTTCTTGTGCCACATTTGCTCCTTAAATTAAAGCCATGTTTTCTTCCTTTCTGCTGCTCTTCTCCAGTATACCTTTAGATGGATATCGTGTCTTTAGATTTCATTGTTATAGGCTAGAGTTGCCACGTATTAGGTTTCGTCTTGTGAAAAAGGCTGCATATTCCCTATTTTTTCTAGTTGCCCTTTTCCTTCGTTTCTTCTGACTGGGATTCACCTTGCCTGGAAGGTGCGCAGCAAAGCATGCAGAATCCCCAACAGGCTCTTACAAAGGCTTCCCTGCTCCCTTGTGTCTCAGTCCCTCTTGCAACGGTCAGAACTGCTTTTCTCAAGATCACACTGGTGCTACCGAGTCATCCTGAGGTCCATTAGCACAGCTGACTCTTTCCGCCTTTGTCATTTCCCTCTGGTGACCAAACTTCACCAGGCTGCCTGGCTCTCTGCCGTGGAAGGGTGTGCAGCACAGTTCCCATTTAGGCTCCATTCTTGCCATGCCGGAGCCTCTGGAATCCTGGCAGGACCCCTTGGCAGCTTCCCAACCCAGGAAACGGGAAAATCAGGGTTCCCCCAGGACCGATATAAAACCAGGGGCTCACCCTGCGTTTCCCCAAAGCTCCCTGGAACAGATGCGGTTCTGGAAAACAGTTCAGCCTGACAGATCTCCAGTCTTAGACACAAAGCCATTTGGTCAGAGTATGATCATCCAGCTGTATTCAGGACACAGCTTGCTGATTTTATGGATACACATATATCTTTTAGGACTAGAAACCAGCGTTGTTTTGGTCTTCATGTGTAATGTTTGACATATGATGTAAATTTACTTTTACAACGTACAGACATAAAAGCTACTGTGGCTTGGACTTGGAATTTATTGATTGTAGAAAACTGACTACTAGGTTGTTGATTAAAAATTTTCTATACAATGGGAAGGAAAGAAAGAAAGAAAACATCAAAGTACTTGAGGGCGAATTTTGCACTAGGTAGAAATTATTCAGTCTTTTAAAACTTTACAGCTGTAAGTAAACAATGAATTTGGTTTAGCTTTTAAGGTGCTCTCAGTAACCACCTACCTGTCCACAAGCTCAGTTCAATCAATGAAGTTTCTTAAATAGATCTGTACATGCCCAAGTGTTAAGTTACAAATCTAACAATTATAAAGCAAGATTTGACTCTTCTCTAGTACAAGAATGCCATGATTTTTTTTTTTTTTTTTTTGCAAGTGCCTACACAAACATGCAATGGCAAACTGTAAAATCAATGGGAGAACAGCCTGATTCAGGGCTACAGCCTGAGGCGTTTCGCTGCGAGCAGATGGGTTTGTGCTCCCACAGACGGTGTTTGCTTTGCTGTGTGCCCGCCACTTGTGCAGTTAATGGTACCCATTTTGTTCCCAGTAGAGACTAGGGGGACACAAAACCTCTTGGCTTTCTTTGTCCTTTTGAATTGTTGATGCTTGTCGTTGGGTTAAACTTACTGATCGTTTCTAGCAAAACTTTATAACTGTTGTTTACGTGTTAGAGAATAGTTTAATGGACAGAACCTGGCCTGTAGTTGTTATCAGGGCCTGGTTCATATAAAATTTTCTAGCCTGACTTTATAATTCAAACCATTTTCATACTGCAAACACGCAAATAAGCAAGCTGAAGCTATTGAGCAAGCCATGCATGCAGCTGAGTGAATGTGTTTTGCTTGAAAGTATCATTAAAGCCATTTCCCATAATGTCTGGCAAGGAGTAGGTTTCTTTTAATGATTTTATTAAAAAGTGAATTAAAGGCCAAAGGTTGCTTTCCTACAGCCCTTAATTTCCTGTTTTAGTGCCAAATGCACAGAAATTGCTCGGAGCAGAAGACAAGGGAGCTTTCCCGCAGGATCAGCCCCCGGCGAGGCTGTTGGAGCTTCGTCTCCGTGACAGCACACGTGTGCAAGTCGCAGTGCAGTTTAACATCAGAAAACAGAGTGGCAGAAGCACAGAGTTATCAATTAGAGATACGAGCCTGCAGAAGTGGGAAAACGGTATTGACACCAAAGAAGGCCCAAGTGTTCCGTTTAATACCTGGGATATGATTTTCCTTTTTCCTGATGTCAGTTTGACATCAGCATAACTCCAGGGAGGGTAACACAGAGCAGGAGTGGGTCCTGTAGGCATACATGCCCTTTGGCATGGCTGGACTAGAGGCATGAATTTGCATTTTCATTGCATCTTTATGCAGCCTGGATGTTGCTGATACTTTATGATTTTCAATTTGGTAAGCATGTGTAGCTCCAGTGAGTAGCTCCTGGTGGGCCAGCAGCTGTGGAAAAGCAGGGTCATTTGCAAAGAAACAAACAAAATAATGCAATAAGAATAAACAGAAGGGCAGTAACAGGCTGTAGCCTACTCCTCCTAAAGTCAATGCTTGTGAGAGAGAAAATACGACACCCCCAACATAGGTAATGGGTGTTAAACATCAGATGTTCGGAGTTAGCTGGGATGTGCTTTCTGTGATATTCTGTTATTTGGAAAAACAAACATAAATTCCCTCCTGGTGTGCGAAAGGCCTCTGTGAGATGTGACTTGCACCTCTGCAGCATTCATGGGCCTGGCCAACTACTGGCAATGAGCAACATGTCGGTAAAACTCCAGTCTTTAACATACTTTAATAAAACAACCATAATTTACCCCACTGCAAGTGCTATAAACTGTAATTTAATAACGTGTTTGTAAGGGGACAGCTTTTTTAAATAAAAAAAGTTTTAGTATTATTAAAGAAATGTAGTATATAAAAATATCTAGTTGCTGAGGAAACAGCATGATTATGATTTTCAGATAGGTAGTATGGGGAAATCATTCTAAGGAAGGGAGCTGGGGTTTTATGGTGCACTCTTGCAGTATGGGTCTCATTAAGTTTTCAAGGAATACTGTTCCAAATCTTTACCATGCTTGCAAATTATGTTGAGCATATAAACTTTCATCCTGCTCCAGCTCTCAAACATAGGTGACGTTCCTTTGTGTGGGACATAAGGTTCTTCCATGTAAAAAAAATCTATTCCTTACAGCACAAAACTTTATACTTTGGGCTCTTGGGTTTCTAGGTTCAATTCTCATGATGTGCCCCCAGAACAAGTTTTAAGATCAGTACCTGGAGTAGCTTAAACTCTCCAAAAGCTCAGAGTCAGGGCAAGTTTAGCCAGGCAAAACCATGTAATTTCAGCTCCATCTTAGTTGCAGTCATCTGCTCTGACACAAAATAGGATTAAGAATCATATAACTGCTTCCAGCTAATAGATTTAGGCTGTGGTTCCAGGATTATTAATACCAGATCTGTGCACTACCAGCTCACCCAGGACTATAAATCTAATGTGGATCAGGCATGGACACATGATTGTGTTTTGTCAAATTAGCCAAGGGACATGATACGGAATTTATACCAGCTTTATACTTCTGTGCTAGCTGAATCCCTGCTGTGGAAAGGCAGAAGATAGCTGGTCCAACATGAAGTCAAGACAACACTGATAGGCTAAAAAACCTGCTGTTATAAAGAGTTTGGGTTTGGGGGTTTTTTTTGGTTTTCTTTTTTTTCAAATGTGAACCATTAATTGGAGTTTGTCTATGCTCTAGCAGCATGTTGCTCATCTGACACACGGAACTGGTGATATGATACCACAAATCTTACAGTTGGGTGCAAACCACAGCCTTAATAAGAATTAGCACTTCAGCTCCTGTCATGTAGCTACCCTCAGAAATCTCTTTCTAGGGCCATAACCATTGTTTCCTTATCACATGTTATGGGTTCAAGAGGTTTTATGTTGCTTAATTGTCTGCCTGTGGCAGGTCTTTTCTCTTCAAAAACCAACATACAGATTTGCTAGCAAGTAGAGAATGCTCAGTTTCCAATAGTTAGCTTTAAAATCTTAGGAGTCCATATTTCCTCGTTACTCTGGAGATACGTTAAATATTAATTCTCTGTGCTGTTGAGGGGTTGGGATTGGAAACTTACCTTGCCAAAAGCAAAAAGTGGAGTTATCCTTAGCTGTAAGGTTCTCGTACTGTCATCAAAACAGCAGGTAGGGGACTATGAACAAAACAGCATGGATATAACATGTGTTCTTGGCTGAGAAATGACACATGGACAACACAGCATAAACAAATAATCCTATTTTTACCTTTTACATGATTTTTCTGTGGCGGGAGATGAAATTCTCATGTAACTGCTAGGATGTGGATAAGACACTAGGCGAAGTTCAGGACGCTGCGGGGGCAGGGGGTTGCCATGCACCCCCTCCACATTGGCTGAGCTGATGTGGGAGCATGACCTGTACGGTATCGATGGGCAGCAGGGAAAGGGGCAAAAGAGTCATCGCTCTTCAGTTTCTGGGTAAATCTCTGCTTGTCAAAATGGATC
>NW_010258515.1:327694-378013 GCF_000690775.1 Eurypyga helias
AAGAAGACGGGATACTAGAAGTGATGTGTTTTGAAGAGGAGCTGCCACAGCAAATGAACATGTTCAGCCTGAGATTTTTCTAAAGGAGGGAGCCCCACTCCATAAAATACCTTTTTCAAGATAAGCCTCTGCAAGAAGATGCAAAGCAGGTGAAGATCTGCTCAAGAGAAGCCACAGCAATGTACCTGAGCCCCTCCATCATTCCCATGAAACACTGATGAGCTTTTCACACTGATATGACAACTCATCATCCCTGTGAATCACTTCTGTGCTCAGGCTCTCCTCCTACCTTCATGAAAACACTTGCTCCTGAGGACTTCTACACTGTCACACGTGAAGCACTTCAGCAGCAGTTCTGAGCAATGCTTTGGCTATTTGATCATGTTGGAAGCTAGGACAGGGTGAAATCTGGAGGGTCCTACATATACTGTATAAGGCCCACAGGTCAGGATTGACACTGGAGTGTAACTGAAGTCAGGCTTTGACCCTTAACTTGGAAATACAAAGTTAAGTTTTCCCCTCATTTTCCCCCTCCTGAATCCTCCCTGGTTCCCTACATGGCTGTTCTGTATTATGATCCCTTTAAATAAGCAGCCTGTCATTAGCTTTTATCCCAGTGCTTGCTCAGCCGGACTAAAGTCTAGGTCTCTTTGTTTTTAAGACTTGCGTGGTGTGTAAGTGCCAGATGTTTCCCATCTCTTGGCTCTTGGTGAAATAAACACTAACTGCCATAACCTTCACCTTTCAACTCTTACATTACCTATTCCTAAAGTACAAAAAATGGATGTGTGTTTATGCAGTAAGGCTTTGAACTACCTTCCAGGTTTATGTCAAAAGTCCTATTCTCTAGGCAAAGATAACATTTGAGAACGGACGTTGGTGTTGCTATAAAATCACCTTCAGCACTAATTAAGCAGTAGTCTTCATGGAGGAAAGTAGTCGGGGGGGATTAGAGGCCACATAAAACTGATTTGACTTTCAGACCGAGTCACTCATCTCCAGATTCGGCACTCCTGGAAAGCAGAGTCGCTCTGTGGGTGACAGTCCAGTTACTTTTATACAAAAGCAGCGTAAATGTGCATATAGTCCATATGGATTTATCTGATGGGTCACGTCTTTCTGCACAGACTATGGAGTTTATCCCTTTAATGTGTTTCAGTTATCTTTACAACTTTCCCCTCCCTGTCCCAGCAACAGCAAAGTTGATTTGGAGGGGTTAATAAAGGAATTTTCGTCATTAATAACAGCTCATCTAAATTCATCCTGGAGTTATTTTTCTTCCTCCCCTTCTTTTGCTTTTCATTTTGCAAAATCTTCCTTGAAGGCACCTGGGTGACTTGGCTTTTGGCGGGGCACAGAGGGCTTCTTCAAGTTAATCCTCACATCTCTTAAGGAAGAACGGAGAATTTGTAGCCTCGGGAGGCTGGGACCAGCTGCCTGATGACGCATTAATCCTCACATCTCCTAAGGAAGAACGGAGAATCTGTAGCCTCTGGGACCAGCTGCCTGATGACGCATGCTCAAAGCTTCTCAGGAACAGCTACCCAGGCTTGGGTGTCTCACAAGAAAGTCATACAGCAGCTTTTCCTTTCTAACTTGATTCAATAGCATTACACAATTAAATGAGGAACAAGTGGTGTAATTAAGATTGCAAAAGCATTTCAATTAGAATGCCAAGTGAGTTATGCAAATTGAATGTAATTTGTGCTAATTCATGTCTTCCCAGAAAAGTGAACTCTTCCTTTGGGGATGGCATTTTTTTCTCATAGTCTCAGCTGAAAAATGAATTAACAAGAACAGAGCAGCGAAATACTTAAGCCGCTATTCACTCATGTGCACATGTAATTTCCCCACTGTAAACAGGCGAGTAGCTACATCTTTTCCCCACAGAAAGCTAAAAAACAGCTTCCATGCAGACCTGGGAAATTCTTACAGAGACCAGTCATCACCAAATTTTCTTGTGTGTTTTGAAATCATCAGAATATTCTCCCTGAGTTGTGTTTTAAACCTCAAGCCAAACATTTGGAGACCATCTATGTTAAAAAGTGCCCACTGTGCAGGGTCACTGTACTATCCATGGAGATAAGAGGGAAATTGTAGGAAACCAGAGCCTGAAGGATGGCTGTCTCCAGGCACTGATGAGTCTCCACAGAGTTACAGAGGGCCTGGCCTCTTTTATGACCTCTCAGAGCATATTTCCTTAACCAAGTTGACTCAGGATGCTGGGGTCACTGAAACACAAGTTATTTCAAAGGCTGGACCGAAGTGTACATGCCAGGATCTTCTGTAAATTCATACTAAACCACAGCCCCCAGATCAAGAGCAGTTACTGTTGTGTCTGAGAGGGAATAAGAGAATGGCACATAGTGCGACTAATGGATTTCAGGGTCTTTCCGTAGCTTTTGCAGCGCTGTCTGTTAAGCACAGAGTTGTGCATACTCTAACCCCCAATGCACATGCTCAGGCCATTCATCCATTCAAGCACTTCTTGAAGACACACAGAAGTAAACTCTGAAGTTCCAGCTACAACACACACCCAGGTGCCTTCACCATTCCCTCAGCCTTCCTAAGTGCCTGGTGACTTTCTGTTTAAGCTCCAATCTAGCAACCTATACGTAGGTTTAGAAATATAATTATTTCTATAAGTTAACCTTGACCAAATGACAGCACATTTTAGTGACATCTTAAAAATACAAGGAAAAAATTAACATTGAATTATTCAGCTTTTGCCTAACTGCTCCTTATTGGAGGTTGCTGTAATTTAAGAAATAGATCTGTTATATATATCCACATATATATGTGTAAGATCTATATAAGACTACAAGATTTTCCCTGTATGCTTAAATTCTGACAACCTCACTCCTGTTAGACAGTGCTTTACTTCACATGTGGTCTTTACTGGAGCCAAAGATTTTTTTTATGTCCCCTCAATACTTCTGAATATCCTGCTTGGTAATTAGGTGTCTCAGTATGTTTTTTGAGTTTAGATGATGGCTTAGGTAGTTTAGAACAGGTGTCCACCAGAACCCCCAGATCCTATTCAGCCAAGCTGCTTCTCAGACAGTCAGTCCCCGGCCTGTCTTTGTGCATGGGGTTACTCCTCCCCACCCCACACTTCCCTATGTTGAACATCAGGAGATTCCCCTTGGCCCGTTTCTACAGCTTTCGAGGTCACCCTGAAGAGCAGCCCATCCATCAACCACTTTGAGTCACCTGAAGCCATGCTGAGGGTGCACTCTGTCCCTTCCTACAGGTTGCTGATGGCATTGTTGAACAGTGTTGGACCCTGTATCAAGCCCTCTTACATGTTCCAATGCTCATGCTTTCCCTGTCACCTTCCTTGTTACACCGTTTTGTCTCACTGCATTATCACTTAGCTGGACTCCTTTGACTAGAAGGTGGGTGATTTCTCTGATAAAAAGCACAGCAGTCAAAAAATCAGATATTTTAGTGAAACCAACAGTAATTTGGCTCATATAAAATGGAATTTAAATACCTTCTTGCCATCTTCCTAGCATACTTCAAGAGCATTGTACATTAAAACACGTTCTGTTTTGTTTTGCATTTTTGGTTCAATTTTAGGTTTTTTTTTCTGTTACCTGAAGGCAGTAAATCACAGAGTTACAGATGTTACCTCAGTTGAGAATAAAGCCATCACCTTTAGCATTGGTTTCAGTAAAAACACAAACACTTCTGCAGTGAAACGACAAAGTTTTATGGCTGTGGTTCTTTGAAACAACTAATAAATATTTGTTTGCCATTTCTCTCTGGGGCAACTGTCCACTTGTTAATTTACACATAACCAAGAGGCCATTTAACTCTTGCCTGTAGGTATTAAACCCTATCCATTATTGTGTCATTGAAAATACAAACTGTCTGGAGGTTGAGAGATGTTTGGAAAGGAATAAAAGCAGCTGAGCCCAGGGCAGGTCATCCTGAAGCAGAGCTTGGGATCCCTCAAGAGTCTTATAGTTTCTGACATGACTTAACAGCAGTGTTTCTGCCCTAAAGACTGTGTGTAGTGCTGTGGAGCATTCTTCTGTAACTATCACTGTCCTTTGGAGAGATGGAGCTGCCTAGCACCTGGCCTCCACATTCCCAGATATTATTCAGCTTTTCTTTGCCCTCCTTTTCTGCTGTCACATCAAGTACAGCAGCAGTCACTCCCACAAATATTATCTGTCTTATCCAAGATTTGCACATACCCAAGTTACCTCACCAACCATTTCCAGATTTTAACAGTGTGGATCAAGTCTTCTGACTCTTCTTCCAGCTCGTAACCCTCAGCCTGGGAATCAGGTGTCCAGCTCTTCCCTGGGCTTATTTATAAATGCACGCAAATCTTAGGGTTTTATGGTTTTGTTCTTTGAAAACCTCATCTGTTTCCCAGGAGATTTGTGCTTCATCAGTTCCTGTCTGTGGGTCTCTGGTTGATAACCTGACTTCTAAAGGCCTGTGAATTAGCTGGCTGTAGTTTTTTGTTTGTTTTCCTTCCTGTTTGGCTTGAAAAACCTGCTCTCTGCAATGTTTACTATAAAAAACCTTAAGAGAAATGTTCTTGCATAATTTATTTTGTTGTTGTTACAGTTCTCCCTTTTTCCCCTCCTGGTATTGATTCTCTCTGCTTACTCCCAGCCCTTGCAACCAAGATTTCCCTATAGATTTAGCAGCTAAGCGAGTGTTATAGAGATGTAAGTAGCACAGATCTTCTGCACACGAATGTGCATCCGTGAAGGTGCACAGAAGAGGCAGGAATTTGCGTAGCACCCCCTGCCAACTGCCTTGAGCCAGCTCTGCATGGCTTTTGCAGGTGGTCCCAGCTCACTCCAAGCTGTCTGACCTGGTACATCAGCATTAGCAGACCACTGTTCCAAAACTACCAGACACTTCTCCTCCTTTGGATGGGGACAGGATTCATGCCATGCTCACCACAGGACTTGTGGGCAGCTTGGACCAGGGTGCAGATGTCCTGGAGACATTTTGCTCTACTTCACATACCATGGATCTCCCAAGCCTGTGGCTGCTATATGCAGTGAGAATAGCAGATTGGAGAGTGCGTGCTGGAGTGTTAAGCAGGTTGGAGTTGATAATTCAACTGTCAGTGGTAATTTCATTTTTTGTGTAAAGGCCACAAAACCTGGACAACAGGCAGCATTTGGAAGATACCATCAAAATTTAGGCAGCACCAAGTGCCCAGGTCTTAGCATAGCTGAAAGACTTCATGAGCTCCTCTGGAAGTGAATAAAAATTCAAGAAAGCAGCAAATCTGAAACACCTGCATGACCTGCCCATGGGCTTGCTGTCATTGACATCTTAGATGGGTGGGGGTGATTCTGTGGGAGTGCATGGTATAAAGGTCTCACTGGGTCCCTTCACATGAGGGTCACCCTAAAGCCTCCTCCAACATTGCCAGCAACATCTCCAGTAATGCCAATGGCAGTGATCAACACATGAGGTGGATGCCTGTCCCTGGGAGTGAGTGTTTGGCCATGAGCAGAGATGGAGATAAGCCTAGGTCACTAACATCCCAGCCTGACGAGTGTTCTCCCAGCTGTCTCATGGACTGCTGGACTTTGACCTCTTACTCCCGCTCAGACATTGCAGAGCATTCATGTATGAGCACTGCAAAACACTTGAAAGGTGACCTTATTTACAGCTTCTCATGCTGCCTCCCTTGTGCTACTGGCTTATGAATGCACCTATAAACTCCATGGCATGTATTTTTTCTAAAGAACAAATGGGGAGCAAGTGCCAGCACTTCGCAAGTGAACCACCTCCCCTGCCCAACAATAGCCCATGAGCTACAGATTCAGCTTTGGTCAAAAACACCAACACAAAACTGACTGTAAAATAAAGAAACATTAGTTATGATTTTTTATTTTTTTTAATAGCTCCCAACTAGCATGAACTGTGGAGGAACAGAGCTGCAAAGCTGGCCATTAAACTGTCTGCTCTTTCCTGTTGGAACAGGACCTCTCCAGGGTTTTAGCTGCCTCAACCACCATGGGTCAACATCCAGGAAGGAAGACGTTTCTAAGGAAACCACGGAGGCTTTCCACCAAGGTGGTTGCATGAAAGCACTGAAACTGGTGAGAGTGACAAAAAGCAGTTCATTGGATAATGTAGAAAAAGGTAAAAAGTTATTGCATGCAGACTGTTTTTATAATGAGGCCATTCAGGCATAAAATCACTTTAAATAGGTAGTTTGTTTCCACACTGCAGAATTATTTTCATCCTACTCTTTCAAGGAGGAGTTTATCTAGGCACAGTGGTGTATAAATAATAAATAGCCCCGGGGGTAAGGCATTTTTACTTTTTCCCCCCCTGCTTCGTATCCTGTTGCAGTTGGTCTTGGGCTGCAAAATGAATTTTGTTTTCTGAAATAATATTATTTACTTTGAGTGCAGTCCTCTGCGAGAGGCCATGAATTCTCTTCTGCAGTTGCAGTGTCCCAAAGCAGACAGGAGCTTTACAGTCCAGCATTTTTGTTAAATGGCTTTTCTGTGGGTTGTTGGGCAGTTTGCTGTGAGGACAGGTATAGTCCATTAGCTCAGGGACCTCCAAGAAAGCTCTGTCTGTGTGCATCCAGTGTTTGGACTGGGCACACGCTGTGGGATGTGAATGGACCAGGCATAACCCCATGGAGACCAGAGGTGCAGGATCACCCTGAAGGTGGTAGATTAGAGAGGGAGGTGACAGCAACTGTGCTGGAGACACACTGCTGTCAGATTCTTCATACAGACACAGCAAGTTCATTTCTTGTGTCTCCTGTGATGCTGAGCATCTTTGAATGTATTTCCAGCAGTAACTGCATCCAATATCATAGCCAGCAAGACCAGGAGGTCACACCAGCACCTCCTTCTCCTCTCACATGGTCTCATTCTGCCCACTGGGAGCCTATGAGCTCTGCCCCTGTGGCAGTGTCATGAGGGCTGGAATGAGCCTGCCAACAACACCTGCTTGGAGGAATCAATTTAGGGTCTGACTCACAAGCCCAGACCTCCTGATGGGTGGAAGTGGTGACCAGCAGCCCTGGAGAGATCCTACAGCTGGCTTAGACCTAATGGGAGAGGAGGGAGGCTGGAGCAGCCATGGGACTCACCTTGCTCACATGTAAGTTTTGGGGGAAGTTTGGGCACATTACCAATGGCTTTCTACACTTCAGTCATAAGGGCTCTTGGTTTGAATCTGTCTCTCCCAGCTAGCTATGACATTTGTCATTTTCTCATGATGCAAGCTTGTGTGTGCTACCCCTGCCTGCAGGGAGCTCTTGTTAGAGGAGAACTGGACTGAATAAACAAATATTTAGGAGCCTCAGGATATGAAACAAAGGAGATTCTTTTCTAATTTGGTTGTAGCCTCAGACTTTCTCTATAGACTTGATACTAGAGAAAGGACGTGGGGCAGCTGCTTCTTTTCACCTCTTCCTTGCATCATCAGAAATAAGTGATAGTAGTGAAAGGGGCAGGAAGACAGGTTTTTGGTATGATAAAGCCCGTGTTCAGTGGAGAGATCCCAGCAAGATGAAACACACAGCAGGTGGCTCCTGGAGGAGGATAATGAGGACCTGCAGCAGGGATGGGGTTGGGTTCAATGGGCTCAGGTGAAGAACTTCCATCACATGTGCAAGAGAGGTCCAGGCATTGTATCAGAAGTTTGAGCCTGGAGGGAAATAAATAGAAAAAAATGAGGAAGGATAAGCCTGAAATGATCCAGACATGCAATAAAGTCCCAGATTGCTGAGGGGGGAGGGAGTGAAATTCCTGCCCTCCTCAAAGAGTGTGAGTGAGTAGCTCTAAAAGCCATGTGCCAACTCCTCTACGGCTGCCGCTGTTCAAGATAAAATAACAGGTCATCTGCTGGAGCAGAGGTCCTTCCAGACTGAAGTCTAATTTCTGTGCTCCAGGGTCTTAAGTGCTGGTTCAGAGGTCACCAGGCAACACCAGTCACTGAGCAAGGATGAAGCTCATTTTCACTAAAACCAGAGCCCGCGAAGCAGGACGCTGCGCTCAGTCCATCACATGCAGGTGGTATCTGCACAGCCTCAGCGGGGAAGGAGATGTTTGGAGATCAGTAGCCTAGACAGGGTGGGGGTGTGGGGAGGTGGAGAGGTGCCAGAACAGATGCTGGTTGTGTCACCATGCTGAGATAGGGATTTACCTTTACTCACATAGTCAAAACGCTTGAAGTGCAGACCTGCAAAATAAACCTCAGCAGCTACAGATGGGTAAGGGGCCTGAGGGAAGTCCCTGTAGCTCCAGTCCCTTGCACCAAAACTCTCTATATCTTCACCATGAGCCATCTTATTGCTACGCAAACTGTGCCTTCACCTGCATGGTGGATGACCTTTGTCCCAGCAAAAGATGCAGGATGCTTGCAAATCAGTGTAGGTCTCCCTAAGCTCTTCACTCACCCTGCCCCCCCCGATTAAAAAAAAGAAAAAGTCTTTTTCTTTTTAAAGGAGACATTCATATTTGTGGTTTGAAAGGGCCTTTCATTTCAGTTGCATGCCTCTAGTTTCTAATTACTGGAACAGTGACAGTTAATAGGGTTAAAAGGGTGAAACACATTGGGGATAGCAGCACCTTAAGGACAGCAGACTCCCAAGACCTTCCTGAGAGCTGAGCACAGCGATGCCCCTGTCCTTATGGGAAGGAGGACTGCCACCAGCTGAACCTGGAGGTGGGCTGCCAGAGAGCTAGAGCAATGAGAAAGTCACTCACAGCTAACGTAGAAAACAGGTTTAGCTTTTGTTCCCTAGAGTGCACAGTGCAAAATGCACGTAAAGTCAAATGAGAACCCCTTTATCAACCAGGTAAAGCTACAGGGAGAACTCATCAATTCAACGTAATGGTTGTATTAGGGGGCCATTAGATAAAATGACACTAGAAACTTTGGAAAAATAAACTAAGTAGGATGCTTAGGAACCTCCAGACCTGTTTTAGACTATATGTTAGTCCACGTTTCACCTGGGGCATGAATTTCTGCCCTATCCTCTTCATTTTCCCTCTAACAAATCACATATTTGCAGTCTTTGATTGCCCTTGGAAAACCCACAGCCCTTCCCCAGAAACAAATAACCCACAAAACCCAAGAACAAACTACAACACAACTGTAACACAAAAGCTCTCAGGGGCCTGTTGAGGTGCCCTGCAAAGCATTCCAGGTTTTAAATTGTTTGCTCATTATAAGCAGGAGCAGCTTTTTTCCATTACAAAGTGATCTATTTCACAGCTTTCAGCCAAAAGTGTCAAGCAATCAAGCAGCAGTTATGCCTTAACAATTGCTAATATATTTCAGCACCTAATGAATCTATGCAAAAAAGGCAGGTAAAGGGTAGAAACAGCCTACAGTTAACTCCTGCCCTCCTCTTGCAAGGATTTGTATCCCCTGCCTCCCAGTCTTATGTTTTTACTGAATGGCAATTAATTAAAAAGATCAAGATAGAAGAAAGATGGAAACCTTATTACTGGTGTTATATTTCCATACTACTTTTGCCCAGGGAAAAAGTTTCCCAGGAGATTAGCTAATAGTTAAGCTATTAAAGTCTTCTAAACTGGAAAGGTTATGTGCAAGGTCAGACAACTTTACTAAGCTGGTAGTTTCAAAATTATCCTGGGTTCCTTTACTAATTCATCGATCAAAATGACACGTTTTAAATTATAGATGAAAATGGAGCAGATTTAAGTTCCTGTCATGTAACCCCTGCATGAAAACTACACATTACAAGCCTCTAACCATAGTAATTTTTAAGTGAGAATGAAACATTTGTTCTTATTATGAAGTGCTGATTTACTACAAATTCACAAAGAGCTGAACCAGCCTTCACACTGAAAGCGTGTGCTCTAACCAGCTTCTGCCAGGTGGTTTGAGCAGTTGATGCGACATTATTCCTCCACTGGCACTGGTTATCTTTCTGATTCCCAGTTAAAGGTAGGGATGCCCTTCCATAAGATGAGAAGCACATACACAGGAGAGATATAAAGGAGGGCTCCTTTCACAGATTCACTAATTTAACCCAAAATTTCTTTATGGGGACTGCAGAAATCTGCAGGGGACAGCTGATCTCCTGCAACCTGTCTCAGGGCAATACTAATTTCCCCCTGGACTCAAGGCAGGTCAGCTGTGTTACCACGTACAATAGCTGTGTCCCCAGAGAAATGCTCTGGACCAGTGAGTAGGGTCAAGGGTCTGCTGTTCCCTTTCTGCTGCAGCTTTTGAAGCCCTCCATCTACACCAGAATCTAAATCATCTAGGTTTGATGCCGGGGTGGATTATATGGGGTTTCCAGGCTACGTCTGTCATTCAGCTTTGCAATTACTCTTAGTACTAGAACTGCCATCTGGGGATAATTTCAGATTGGGCCCTGCAGAAATTACATTTTAGGTATCTTTAGGTTGAGCACCTCTTACATTTGAAGTCAGGTGCAGAGAGGAATATTTGCTGCGTTTCACAGGAAGAAACTGGGGTACAAAGTAGGGAGGGGTTATATGATCCTGCAAAGCGTTAGTAGACAGACAGGTCCAACCAGGACCGAATCAAAGCTGAAATCCATTCTGTGTTTGAGACGAGGCCATAAACCATCCGTTTTGTTTACAGCTGGGGTTGTCTCTCGGGTTTCAGCTCTGTACCAAAGCAAGAGGAGCCAGAGCCGCCATGAGCAGGGCGGAACTGCTGAGCCTGGTGCTGCTGCTCCAGGTTGTCCTCTGCTTGGACTGCTGCCCTGGCTCCCTGTGCCACACAGGTTCTCCCACATCTCTGAAGTGTGGCAGATGCACACAACATGTTACTCCACTGACAGATGGCTCAAGGGATGGCTCCAGAGATACAGTCCCAATTACAGTCCATGATGCTGTGATAGTGGCTGTGGGAGTCCAGGCAGGGGTTTGCAGAGAAGCATGTGCTCAGCCTTCTCCACAAAGCCCATCCCTCTAGGGTTTATCAGTATGGACACCAAAAACCAGGTTGGTATTTTGGAAAAAAAATACTTAAGCATCAAAATCAGTCCTTTAGCACAGAGGATGGAGATATCCCCAGCTTAAACAGAACTTCCAGCCCTGTAGGGAATACTTGGGAGGCCCAGACTGGCAGACCTTGAGGCTTCTGCTGGAGCTCACAGGAGCCGTGTCACCCCTGGAGCTGTGCTCTCATGGCCAGTTACATGCTGTCAGAAGTATGTGTGCTTTTTCCTTGCCGGCTGCCTCGAGTCGTCCGGTTTTGTGGGCAGCAGTGGCAGTGTTGCTTTTCTTTCCATCTGGCCCCTCTGTGTCCTCCAGCAAAGGAGTCAGCACTTGCGGCTACAGCTGTAGCAAAACCCATATGTTGAAGCTTGGATCATTTTCTTTCCCAGCCGAGGCATCTGGATCTGTGGCTTGTTCAGCTAATAGCCTTGCTGGCAGGGCTGCAAGCAGCTCTGGAGCTAAATAGCCATGGGAAGGCTTGGGGAGGAGCTCACCTGTCCTACAGGGCACTTCTCATTCTTTCTTTTCAAAGGAGGTCACTCCTTGACATAAATTTCATAGACGTATACTGAAAAATCTACTGGATAATAACGACCTCCTTTCAAACTCTCTGCTATCGTATCTCCTGCTACTTCAAGAATTGCTGCTGTCAAGATAATGTGTTTATAAGTTTTTTTCATCGTGAATCAGTTGCAAAATATTCAGGCAGTAGGACATATGGAAATCATATGAGGTTTTACTGCATTACACTTGAAAGTGATCTCTTAAAGAACGCGGGGGCTCGTGAGTCGCAGGACGCTGTTTAATGCCTGACTGATGAGGCATCACCCAGGGGTGATGCATGGGAGGAGGGGAATCCAAACCTCCTCAGTCTTTGATCTTTGGGGATCACTATGCTATGGTGGTTAAAAGTGTATTCAGTGCTGGTCAAAAATTCTCCCCACTGAACTTTTTTCCAGGGAGAGCATGGGGTTTGGTTACCTGAACCCCGTCTGTATTCTTAAAACGTTTGCTTTTTCTATCAGAAGCTGAAACCCCCACTGGTGAGCAGCCCAGTGCTCTGGATCCAACACCTGGCAAGGGGAGCTCTAACCCTGATGAGCACAGAGTCACCCATCGTGGTGATGTCTCCTGAGCTGCCGCCTCCCTGCTGCCGCAGAGCTGAAAACAAGATGTGAATGATGATGTGAGCAGATTTCAGGAACAGGACTTTCTGACCACGGCTGTTCCTACCCCTCATGTCTTGCCTGGCACATCCCTGACTGCACAAATTACTCCTTATCTAGCTCCATCCATGCCTACAGACACAGAACTCCCTGTTTCCTAGGGGAGCTCCACCCTTAGCATCCTGATGCTTTTTATATGGGGTAACAGACCATAATTTCTCTGATACAGGTCAGATGTAGAACCTAGCCATGGCTCTAGTCGCTGGCTATATGGTAACGAGGCAGTGTACAAAGACGCAACAAGGTTAGCTCACATCTGCTATTCTAATTTTACCTTTGCTGTTCTGAAGGTAACTTTTGGGACAAGAAAGGTGAACGAAGCCTTGCGCCCACGCAGAATTCAAGGGGTAAGAAAATGCATCAACCAAGCTGATAGAAAAGCAATCCAAATCTATGTGGGCAGAAAATTAATTTGCTTTGCAGAAGTCCTGAAACAGAGAGGGTGGAAGAAAGAAAGAGAGCAAGAAGGAAAGACAGACATCTGCCATGCAGCTCCGGCACTTGTAACAGAAACGATGTGTTTGTTCCGACCCGAGCGTGTACTCGTTTACCCGGGCAATTCTGCTGTCACATGCAGCACAGCAGACAAAACCGTACATCAAAGTTACCGAGCGCTTGCTAAGCAGCAAGCGTGGCCATTTATCATGTAACGTTACATAGATGCTATTTCACCGCAGTTATGTTAGGCTGGAACACGGTGGCAGCCACCTCCAAACATGCTGAACGATGGAGCGTTCCTGTGCGGGGGGAAAACATCGGTTAGCTATTACAGTGTGACCATCAGGCTCGCTTTGCTTCTTATTTAAGTCACTCCGCTGAAGCTGCATTGTTAGAACTTTCCTCACTTGCAAGTCACTCCAGTGAAGCTCCATTGTTAGAACTTTCCTCACTTGCAATCTCTTCGGTGGATAAATTGTTTACTTTTATATTTTTACAGGATGCACTTTGTACTGGCACCTTCCTTAATTTCATCTCTCAGATTTACTGGCTCAGCCTGTGGAACAAGAAATGGCCAAGTAGACATACGTATTCTCGTTGAACATCATGAAGCCTGTAAACTGCAAGCTCTCTGTAAGGGACAGCATGTGGGTTATTATTAAACCAGAAAACATATGTGAATAATTGAGGAAAGGGGTCCAGCGTTTAGCTCAGAAAATGTGAAGTCAGCTTGCTGAGAATAACATATCTCTGCATCTTGACCTGCTGCTGACAACAAATATATTTCACTATTACCTGGATAGCAATGATTGGGGTTTTTTTCCTCCTCCAAATGAAAGCCAGTTGAGAGAAGCTGGCAACAGACAAATGATGCTCATTCCACCCCTGCTTTTACTTAATGGCTGATATCAAGATCCTCGGCAAAAAAAAAAAACATATTTCTTATCTGGCTCTTTTATTCCTACAAATCGAGCATGGAAATAAATCTGCTGATGGAGCAGTGAGCACGCAGCCCTGGGAAGGAGAGCTGGTGTTCACCAAGCTGTGCACCTGCCTGGGCTGAGCTCACTGGGCAGCATCTTCACACAGGGAACTGCAGAACCCTAATCCCTGAGGAGTCAAAGTGTGCTGAACTCAATGGAGGGGATGCAAAACCCAAAGGGGGCATGTGACCCCTCAGGGCAGCCACCCAGCCCAGCACTGGTGCTTGCTGGGGAGCTCTGGGACACCTGTATCTGCGGTACCTCACGTGGCAATCCCAGGGGAGGGACAATGCAACGGCAGCAGAGCGTGCTGATCCACTGTGCTATGCACTCCTCTCTTGGCAGGAGTCCTTCCTATGAATTCAGTATATAAGTGTATTAATATGTCAATAAGTGGATGCAATAAATTGCCAAGTGCAAAATAATCCCTAACAAGTTATTTGCGTGTGTTCTTCTCAGCAGCATTTCAAGTGTGTGTGATACCTGATATACAAACGCCATCCTACCCAGATAGGATTAAAAATATATGATGAATTAAAATTTCATATGAAATTATAGCTTTGGTGAGTACTGGAAAACATTACTTTCCCCTTTCTCCCTTTATCCCCAGACAGGTTTTTACTGGGGCAGATGAGTAAAAGTTTCATAGTCTTTTCCATTATGGAATAGGTTTTTTTAATCACAAACGATGCTGAGAAGAAATGAAATTGCCTTACCAGATTGGTTTAAGGTACTAAAAGATATTGTAATGGTTATTAATACCATACAGGCAAGGTGGGACAGCATCATGAATCAGATGAAATTTAATGACAAGTGAAAATGTCATCTTTTTTTTGCATTAACCAAGGAGTTTGAGGTTATGTTCTGCCTCCAGTTTATCTGAATTCCTTGGTTTAGTTTATTATCTGTCCTTGGGGCTTGGACAAAGCTTTACCTGATTATCTGGAGTCAGCAAAGGAAGACATAACTTCAGGATTCTTAAGATCTGCAGATGGGCAGAGTGTGCAGACATGATCAGGTAACTGCTGGGAGGGATTCGGGTATCTGGTGACCAATTCTGACACCGACAGGAAAAAAAATACCAATCTTCCCTTGTAACAGCTCCACCTAAGGACCAAGTGGAAAAAATACGGAGGGCTGGAAATAGAAGAAAAGCACCGGGTGCCTCCATATTTCAAGCCAGTTCAGATACCGTCATGTCTTGTTAATTTTCTCTTTGCAGAGTAGGAATACACTCAGTTGTTTAGCCACAGGAGGAATTAACGGTGAATCGACCCATCGCTCTTCTACAGCATGGCCAAAACCCACCTAGGTCTCCCAGGGAGGTACTGGGCTGCATTTCCCATTCTTGAATTTAACTGCAAAAGGGAAATCTTGAGGTCCCAGGAGTCGACTGATGGGTGTCTCCGGGTGTGCAAGAGCCACACGCGCTGCAAGGACTTCAAAGGTGAACACTGAGATATTCCAGCCTGCGCCCTGCAAGCAGCCCAGATTAGCAGGGAATAACATCCCTTTCTTGCCAGACTCCCTCAGAAATAATGTGATATGGTGTCAGAACAACAATCTTCTAGTACTCTATTTTGCTTTCAGCTCTACAAGGACAACACAGGATGAATCAATCATACAAGACTGATGAGGCCACCAGGTAAAGTTTGGGTGAAAACCACTTCCAGATTTAACACCAGCTTTGCCCTTTATACTCCAACTGAAAGGACAATTTTATTGCATGAGCACAAGTAACTTGGGAAGGTACTAACCACTTTGGAGCCAGGCTCTTTACGCAGTTTTTGTTTGTGATATTTTTCCATTGTGTCTGAGCACAGTTTTAATTTAGTGTCAAGTGAATCCGAGACTGATATTATTTATGATTTTTTTACTGAGAAAAGACATTAAGCTACTTACTTTGGCTGCACTTCCTACTCTGCAGAGATTATTTATCCAAGCAGAGCAGCAAAGTGGGTCAGGAGAAGAATAAAAAAGAAACTGCCCACAAAAATCTTGAATCCCTTGCAAAAGTTGGATTAAGACTCAAGACATTGGGTAAAAACATCTTGCCATGTTCTCCATTTCAAAGGAAAGGTGTCAGCTCAGACATTGGGTGCAAAAAGTCTGTGAAGTCCAAGCTGCAAAATCCCTCTCCCATGGATTGTAAGGCTAGCCACAAAGCAGGCGGCAGAGAGGATTCATCTCTGAAACCTGCTCTGCCTTTACCTCAAAGGCATGTAAATCCCAAGGAGCGAGGTGCTTCCTTGACTCCATGAAAATAAAGCAGAGAAAGCGCTTGGGAAAATGTGAGTGAGCAGCAGTGCCCATGGGAAGGATGGGATGAGGCAGGGAGGGGGAGAGAAAGTTTTTTTCCTGCAGTTTCTACCACAAAATGCTCTCGTTTGGTTTAATGGGAGAGTCGCATCTTTTCCCAGCTCCCTGAAGTGAGAGGAGCTGAGCCCTAGGAGTGAACTGGGATGTGCAGAGACAGCATGGGGACTGCACCGCGAGAAAAATAAAGAGCTCAAGTTGCAAAAAAAAAAAAAAAAGTGATCTAGGAGTGAAACATGAGAGAAGAATGTGGTCTGCCTGACAGCTCTCTGTAGCGCCAACTTAACCATCAAGGCTGCAGCAGAACCTTGGACTAACTCCTTGCTACAGGAAAAGTCACTTCGGTGCAGTTGGGAGGACTGGAAAACAGGCTCCTATAAAACAATATTTGCAGAGTAACCAGAGAAAGAAGAGATCGCAGCATTTGTGAAAGCAATCTGTGCGGAGGAGCGGGGAAGCACAAGCAACGCTGTCAGCTCAGCTCATCAAGCAGGATCTAACATTAATAAACCAGAGGTGGAGGATAGGAGATAAGCCCTGGCAAGGCTGTTGGCAGAAGGGTGTTTTGCTCACTTCACCAACAGGAATCCAGCCACCCCAAAACCCCAACCTATTTCTCCTTACATTAAGCAATTAAAACCCCAATCTTAATCCCGATAAACTTCAGGTGGTACCGTATGCTGTTATTTATTCGTGCCTCCTGGTGTTGAGGAGCAATCCTACAGGAACACAAGCAAGCAGCGAGACATTTCCACATCCAAAAGATGCAATATCATCCCGGGGGGCACCTGTGGATCAAGCAGATGAGACAAATGGGATTTTCAGAATCACTCTGAGCTGAACAAGGTCTGATCTCACTGAGGTTAATTGGAGCTTTATTCCTGGTATCCGTAGGAGCATCATTAGCAGGGGTAGAGCCAGCCAGGCAGCGTACACTGAACGGATGCGGCCAGGGAGGGTGGAAATGCTGTCTCCTGGATCCCAGACCTCCTGGGAATCTGGCCTTGATTAAACTGGCAAATCATGTTCTGGGGAGTGACACTGTTGGTGACCTCCATGGGCCACGTGGGGCATTGGAGACAGCCCTGCAAGCACAGTCCTCTTCTCCTCACACTCCGAATGTCTCAGAAGAAGAAACTCACAAAGTGGAAAAGCTGAAAAGTGCCTGCGATAGTAGGAACGGACCTTCAGCCAGAAAAGCGGGTGAATTCTGGGGTAAGATGACTGGTATTTGCACAATAAAATTCCAGAGTGACTCCAGATTCCCCTGATCGAAGCCAGATTTGTTCTTTCACTTCCATGGAAGTCAGCTGTCAGGTTGCTTCTTTTCCTTAGGTGTTTCCATGGCTACTTAATGAAGCCCTCACACTAACTTCTCACTTGAAAAGTAAGAATTCAGAGAAGTTTGAAGAGCCTTTGGGGGAAAAAAAAAAAAAAAGGATCACTGAGTGGATCTGGCTTCTTCTCTGATCATACACCATAAATAGGCTATTGGTTTCCACCAAGTGATTAGAACCAGAGGTGAGACCTGTGGCCAAACTGGAAAATATTGTTCAGCTCATCCCACGTGATCTTCCCTCACCAAAATATTAGGAAACCAAGCTGTGTGGTATGGAGCAGGCTCAGATTGCTCACAGATGTCAGGATGAAGAGAAGAAGTTCATTTCCGTCTGTGAAGGAAAGGTCACCGAGGAGCACAGCTCATGGCATCCTCCACCAGTGCATATGTACCCACCAAGCATGACAAAAGGCTGCTACTGGGGACATTTTCCACACAGACAGCGCATTCTGCAGCCCAACTTGCATTAGGGTGAGGTTAGGTGTAAAGTGTATACTCAACCTCAGACACCCACTGCCTTCCAAAACATTTCTAAAGTCTTTTCCCCCTGATATTTCCAAAGAGCAGCTGCTCAAGGTAGGTGATTTCCGAAGAAGCTGATTGTGCAAACCAGCCGTGGCAGATGGTTAGAGTGGGAAAATGCACAGCTGGAGCGGTGGGGCTATATGTTTTACAGTGTTTGGACTGTTTGTGTGCATAGCCTGAGTCAGCAGTCTGTGTTTTCTCCCAGGCAAGAATAGATATTTCATGCAAACTTGCCATCCTGTTCTTATTTCCTGTGTATAAGAAATAACCTGAAGGCAAAGAAGGAGACAATGCAGAAAATTGCTATGCGTGAAGGGTACTAATAAGCCAGAAGCATTTTAAAGGAAGCTTTTCAGCATCTGAATTGTTTAGCAGCAGAGGAGTTGGAGAAAAGGAAGGGGTTACTGGCTGTGGAAACAAGCGGCTGCACTGTGGGAGCACGGAGGGAGATGTAGCTGTCACTCAAACACAGCAAGAACAAGGAAGACAAAGACTTTCTGCCTCAAGTGTGCTGGTGTGCACTGCTCTGGGGATGGGTGATGCTCTGGAGCAGGGTGAAGAGCTGGTGCCCATGCCTGCGAGTAGCTGCTTCTGTGCCCGATGAAGGCAAAAGAGGTCCCATCACCGCAGCCGTGTGCGTGCTGGGTACCTCTGCAGCTTTGTTTGCCATGCTCTGTCCACAGAGCTAGACTGGGCTGGGCCAGGCATCCCCATACAAGGGCTTATGAATTTGCTCCTGAAGACAGGAGTTCAAGGGTTTTCAAGACTGCAGAGTACTGATGTCGTTGCTATCAGTAAGGCAGTATATCTACAAGACCTTCTGGTTGTGGGTGCCACCTGTCAACGCTACTATTTCTGATATTGATCTTTTTACCCCTTCTCCTTCCATTGCATACATGAATCCTTTAAGAATCCAGCAGTTTAAACCAAATATGAATTCTACTTTTTTTTTAAACAAAAACACTTTTAAAAGCCTGTGTACAATGTACACTGAATTAATTTCCTTTGCTAGAATTCCCTTTCTGAAAATCAACTCAGCTTTTTGGGGTCTGACTATTCACAAGGGGTAATACGCCGCCTGAATCCGAGCCAGTCAAACTCAACACCTCTGAAAAGTCAGCCTCTGCTCCTCTGGGAACCAGAAGCTGAACAGGCCACATGAGAGCTACCAGAGTCCGCCTCGAGAAGATGCAGAACTGGTATCTGGCTCACACATGGCTGGGACCATCCCGATGAAGGCTTGCGAAGCCTGGTAGTCCGGACGGAATTTCAGCTGGGGACTCGTGTTAACAGGCTCTGGAGCGAAGCTCTTCTGCTGCTTCAGCTTCTCCCCATAAGTGACTCCCTCAGTACTTTTCCCCTTCCTGGTGTATGTCGCTCTTTTGAGACTGCCATAGATTGGGAATTCATCTTCAGATGAATTGCTGCTTGCCTAGAATTTGTCATTGCTTTGGGATCATCAGCAGAAAAATACTCAAAACATTCATTATTGTTACCATCATTATTACTGTGATTGCTGCTCATTCCCAGGAAAGCAACAGAAGTTTCTCACACAGCAATCCCTGGTAAACCATCAGCAAATCTTATTTTTCATAAGTTAGTTCCAACAGGAATAGCACACATTTCTTGCTCCTTTGGCCTATGGACACTCGGGGCCCTGTCTACATGTAAGCGACACGCTTGTATGAGTACCAGTGCCAGGCTGTGCACAACCTGAGTGAAAACAGCAAAAGGTAAGTAGGAGATAGATGTCAGTAGTGCTTCTAATCATTGCAGGCCTCCTATAACACATGTTTTTAATTGCTTTGAAAAAAAAAAAGAAAAGAAATAAAACCAGTTATGAATAATCTAATAAGCTTACCAACCACCTGTGAAACGTGGCTTCCCAGCTGCAGAAAATCAAATGCAAGAATAGAAAACAGAGCGTTCTCCGAGGCAACACACATTCACATTAGATGCGCGTCATTCCAAAGCCACAGAAGAAAAATGCATTAATGCCATTTTTGGCTCACGCCGTCCATGCCACCCCATAAAAAGTATCTCGGAGGAGTGTTTATTTAAGGAACACAGAGAATCTGCTTTAAAGTCAAAAGGTAGAGAGGGAAGATGGAAGAGGGAAACCTGCTCCTTGGCATAATTTCAAATGAAAAAACCAACATCATTAACAAAATCCCACGTAGCATTAATTCGAGGGATTGCCATCCAGCAGGCAAAATTACTCAGGAATAATTAAGCATGTTTCCCTGATATAAAGATATTCAGGAGTAAGTCTTCAAAGTTAAAATGCAGAACAGTATAGACACTGCTTTATTCAAGAAGTCATTTTTAGTATGAAGAGAGGGTTATGTTCACTGCCTTTTGGAGCCACCAAGCAAATGTCCCCATGAAGGTTTTTTTCATGGGAAAGAGCTGTTTCATGGAGGGAAAAAGGTAACGTCCTGACATGGATGAAAAAAAAAGTGAAGTGTATTTTCAAGGCTGTTTTGACATGTTTTTCTTCTACACAGCACCAGACTTCAAATACAGCTTCTTAACCACGACAGCTAAATGACCCACCCAGAGAACTCTTTTTCCACAAACAATATAGCGTCAGGAGAAGGAGCCTGAGAGGAAAAGCAAACAGTCCTTAAAGCAACTGCTTTATTTGGATAGTTCTGAACCACTGGCACTGGGGGGGCAGATTTTAAGTCAGTGGGCGTGAGGAGAGGAAAGCTCATGCTTTTGATTTGAAGTAGCCACATCAAAACCTGTTTTAGAGAAGGGAATGGCAGTATTTTGAAAAATACATCCTTCTGAAGGGGATGTTAAGGAAAACAATTCCATGGCCTGATGAATGATAAAAGCCAACACACTGACTGAGGAGGAAAAAAATTTGCCTGTAAGCGAGGTTCTTAAATCCAAGGTATACCTTCCCTGGTCACAGCAGTAGCTTTAGGTGAAGGAAATTGTCATGTACACGTGTTGCTAGTGGGTAGAAAAGCGTCAGCAAGCAGGACTAGTGTCAAAATGTTGTTCTATAATTCCCACCAAATGGGCTGCAAACCTGCAGTCGTGCACACATTGTCAGCAAGAAACTAAAAACCGACTGTCCCACCCCAAAGAGACCTAGAACCCTGATCATGCATCCATCCACCCATCCTGTCTGCGTACCTCATCAGCCAAGAGTGCCCTAGTCATTGCTGATACAGCAATGATGGATGAGGCACAAATCTGCACGTTGGCACTGTGGGCTGGTGTTGAACAGAAACATTGAGAGAGGCTGCTGGGAAATCAGGACAGCTCTCACAGACTCTTCTAGCGTTTGACTTTGGGTTTCCCATACACCCCTGATAACTATATTATAAACCCACAGTGTGGTTTTATCTGCCAATAGTATTTAATTTCTCATCCTACTACAGTGTTGCATCTCTCCCAGATGACGGCTCCTAGGTCCAAAAGAGTTTTTCTTATGTTTTGTGAACAACTTTGCACATTTCAACAGGTGAAGAAAAGCAAGGCAAATCATCAGGAGGTTCTTCTGCATTGCCAGAAAGCCCTGGGCAGGTGGAGGAGGAAAGCAGAGAGCAGCAGAAGATGGGTGATATCCCCACCAAAGTCCAAGCATGGGGTGGGTGGCCACAGCATGGCTGGACCAGCAAAGGGCTTACATGCCAGCCCCTTCTTCGATGGGCCATGAAGTTTCTGGCTGAGGCAGCCAGAGATCAGCAGTGCACTTCCACAAAGGTTTCTGAGGTCTGGAAATGTGTTTTCATTCCGGTGTGGAACAAGAAACAAACTTTTCAAACGCTTCTTCAAAATTATTTTGTTTTTTTCTTGTTGCGATTGTAACATCTGTTTTCAGATTGAAAAGATCAGGGTTCTCATTTGGACCTTTCTCTGCTTGTAAATTGACCCCAGAAACTCTGAAAACTTTCCCATGGAAATGTTATTAATGGGACTATTTCACTGAAAGACATTTTGGTTTGGATGAAACAGAGTTTTCCAACAAAAATTACAACAAATCTCATTAAAACGTTTGAGTGATTCCAGTCTCCAAAAGAACTAAGTGGTTTTTTGAGCATCTTTGGATCCTGCAGCATAAAACATGCTGCAACAAAGTAACATTATTGTCACCCATCAGATAGGCAAGAATACGTTATTCACTTGGCATATCTGTAACGGACCTACATCAATGGATCTTTGTTTGCAACAAACCTCTTACAAAAATGGGAAAAGAAAAATACCATCAAGTACCTCCAGACTCTCAATGCCATTCAGCAAGGATGCATTTTGGTCATTAATCACCCACATTTAGGCAAGCAGTTAGAAAAGCCCAGCTGTTCCAGGCCACAATGCTTTCCTTCATTGCATTAACATCTCCCTACTAACAAGACAACTTCAACACGCGATCTCCAAGAAGGGCCATAATGACTTATTCCCAACGTGGTCGTTGTGGCATCGTTTTAGATTGAAAAGTTCACAGACTTAATGCCTTTAAAAAAATCCCAGTTCAGTCTAATTATCTTCTGAAGGGTTTTGTATAGGCGCTATCTGATTTCAAACCAGTGCTGTGTTTACCCAGCAGCTCCCAGGACAGCGTGGGGTCTCTGGGGAGTATGAAAGCGAGCTCTTGTTTTCCCCTAAAAACCTTTACAAAAAGCACATGCTGGAAGTGGTTATGGATACCCCCTCCAGAGATGCAGTTTTGGGATGAGGGTCGGGTACAGAGTTCTGCTTCAAACAGGTGGGAGCTGTCTGGTGCATTTAGCCTGTGCTTAGTGCCACGTCATGCTAAAGCGCTGACTGAATGCCATCTTGTTCCTTCCCCTTCCAGTAACGTGTAGAGCAGAGCTGCCACGTTTCCTCATCACTAATTCAGGCTCTTTTTTCCCATGAATCACACATCCTGCTACCGGCCTTTTTTTCCCTGATACTCATACCCACTTCTCCAGCAACACGGTCCTTTCCGCTTCCCATCACTTGGCTCCTACTCACCGGTGTCCAACCGCACTCATAGCTCCCAAATTGTACTTTCCCAGAAGATTCGTTACCAGGAGGGATTCAGGCACTGCTGAGCATTACCAGGTAAAGATCAATGCCTATTTTGTTGGATCCAGCCCATGAGCATCGTCTTGCACAGGACCACGTTCTCATGCTGGGGCCAGGTCTTAGTGTCTGGAGCTCCTCCCACCCCCTCTTTTGGTGGTACCTCTCCTCATCGATGCCTTCCAGGGACTAAATCCACCACTGTTCATATGTACTGCTTTGGAGTGGGTTTAAAATTTCCCAGGGCACATTCCATGGCCTCTAGTTTCCAAACTCTCAGGAATTTGCCACACAAACAGCTTCCTTCCCTTTATTTGTGTCTTCCAAGTAATTAGATGGGGGGTTGTTTGCTACCTGTCATACCTGGGTTTAAGCCATTTGGGAACAAAGTGAGAAAAGGAAAAAAAAAAGGAGCCTTGCAGTGGATTAAGACTGCTGATTGTAGTAACAAGAGGAGGTATTTTAATGACAGGTTTAAGACTTGCTAAGTAACTGCCATGAGGATTATGAATACATTTTGTAACAGGGCAAGATTAACAGATAATCCTTAGCAAAAAAAATAAATGGCAAATGGCTTTTGTGAAAGGAAGATAAACTACAAAAGCACCAAAAGGCTTTGGAAGTTCCACATAAGAGAAAATTTCCCTAGAAATGTTGACATCATTGAGTATTTTCAGGTCAGTGTCCTCAGCAAGATTATATTGGTGTGTCTTAATGCGAGTAGAACGGTGTTGGTTTGTACCTCATGTAACTTCAGCATTTTTTAAATCAACTGACAAGCTTCTTGCCAAGGAGCAGCCTGGCATCCTCAGCAGCAGGGAGTGAGGTCCATGAGGAGCAAGCTGCCTTTCTTAGAAAATGAGCTCTTGCTCCGGAACAATGCAGTTATTGATACCTAAATGTCATATGGAAATTTCGAGGACACTTGGGGCCTTTCTCTTTCCTGACTCCGAGAGACTTGATCTTAACCCTCGCCAAACTGAATCTCTGACCAGCCATTAGCTTTTGGATTTGACCCTTTCATTCTGTATTCATCATGAGTAACACAGAAAAGGCTGTATTTTCATTCATAAGCAGCAGTGGGAATGTACTGGCTGTAACACCTTCTTCTTGGCTGTACACGTGCAGCTTTATATCCACAAGATCCATGTACGCAGATCTCTGCTGACAATGGATGAGATTGTGAGTGGGTTTTGGGGCCCTGCAAAACCAGCCGAAGACTTAGATGCTAGTGCTTGGTGAGGGACATGGCCACTCAGACATCTGCCAGCTGTTCTGCCAGCCCAGCCTCCACAGGAAGGACTACATCTATTCTCTGGCCAGCAGAAATTGAGACTGATTTCTTTACTATCTTTTTAAAATGCCACTTATTCCAGGACTCATTTAGAAGTGAGTTGAAAGTGTTTTCAGGAGAAGTTATAAACTTTTTCAGTCATCTTGAAGCTGAGCTTCACCAAGTCTGTTATCCAACTGCAAAATTAGGGAGAAACTGGATGCAGCTAAATTTGGAGTCCATAGCAGGAAACTCTAGTCTAAAGCATTTCCAATCTATGCCTTTGCAAATAACACAATCTTTTTTTCCAAGAGGGAAGTACTGATGTTACCATACCTTGTAAGGTTCCCATGAACTACACATCTCAGTAGCCCTTCACATGAAAGCGACAGAGAAAATAAAAATAAGAATTAATAGATAATTTTTGGTGGGAAGCAACTTATTAGCCTTTTACTCTCACCCAGCAGAGACAGAGAGACGATCACTGCCTGTCAAGCTGCAGGATAAATCCCAACTGCCAAAGGCTTCACCATGGATGGTTTTTTTCCCCCCCGTCTCAGACACAGAGGCAAGACTCAAACTATGTTTCTGCTGTGACATCCAATTGCATTTAGGGGCTACAGAAGGGCTTTCTGAGATTACAGAGACACAAACCAAAGCAAACTGATTTAAATTAAGGGGGAAAGTGTAGCTCAAAAGGACAAAACAGTCTGGACAAACCCTTCCTCAAGACCCACTGAAATCAGTGCAAGCCAATTCACTTATCAGGAGAGGTTTTGCAGCAAGCTTGTGGTTATGTGTCTAGTTATGGTCTTTCTTTGGTCCATGGCCAGAGAGAAGCAAAAACTGCTTTTTCTCCCAGAGAAGCAGTTTCTTGCCAAGTATCCCCACACAAAGAAAACAAACACTGGAGAAGGCACCATCACAGATACCTAGGGAGATAAGCTGCAAAAACATGTGCTCTGGGCAAAAGTGCAAGGTGCAGAATGTGAGTTCATGATCTACATGTGTTCTTCACTCGGCTTTGTTTATTTTCGCTCGGTTTTGATGTGTTAAATTGAGGGATAGTTCATGGCCATAAGTCGTCTTCTTGCTGTTGGAAGCAGGTATCTTGAACACCAGAGGCCAGATGTTGCACAAGGAGACTTCAAATGACTGCAGCGAGAACATGAGCAGTTGTTCTGTGGCTTAAAATGTTGAAGTAACTCCAAAGTTTCAGGAACAAAAATTGCCCCAGGTCTCAACTGCAAATTAGAAAGGGATGAAAATATCTGCTTCTCAAAGTGCTTCAATTACTGGGATCATTAAACTACTGGGGGTGGGTCTGAGTTTCCATGATCCTTCGTGGTACAGTTCCTGCTCTGAAGGCTTTGCTTGGAGCAGGACCAGCCCCTGCAGCACACATGGTAGTAAGTCTGGAAGGGTGATTCTGGCACTGTGGTTCAGGAGGAGGGAGGGAAAAGATGACATTCCTTTGCTGTCCATGTGCAAGAGGCAGGTAGACACACATGTTATCCCAGCTGTGTCCCTACAGATGGCTGTGGTGATACCCTCTCCCACTGCCATTGGAAGGGTAAGGTCATCTTCCCTCTTTATTTTTCTCTCCAAACACTTTTTCCTCCTCCCCTCTCCCATGCTCACATCTGCAATAGGCTATGCTTGACCATACTCCGCTTTTATGCTCATCTGCCCCTTCATCAGCTGTTTTCATCCAAGGTGGGGCAAAATATGATCCATCCTTTCCCAGACAGATATTTCCAGCTGAGTCAGTGAGTCAGACTGGATCTTGAAGCATTGAGGCGCCGTGTGCAATACACAGAGGTGGAAAGTCTTGTGAAGGCACAAGCAAGGGAATCCCATAATTTGGAGAAGAAATGGGTGTTCTCAACACATACAGATGGACAGCTGAACATTTTTCTTTCCCTTTTCCGAGACATCTTTTACCATGCAGCAGTTGGCTGCATTATAAAATTAGTGCAGTACAGATCTATAAGTCGTCACAAAGACATCTTAAGGAATTTTATATAAAGTCATAAGGGACTGCCTTGAACCTACAGAAGTCTGGCTAATGGTGTCTGAGAACCAACATGAGTTTTTCTAGTGCGTGTTTTCACAGTGCTGTTGATCACAAAATCATAGAGTAGTTTGGGTTGAAAGGGACCTTGAAAGTTCATCTAGTTCAAACCCCCAGCAATGAGCAGGGACATCTTCAGCCCTGTCCAACCTGAGCTTGAATGCTTGAATGTGGCATGAACCACCTCTCTGGGCAACCTGCGCCAGTACCTCACCACCCTCAGCATAAAAAATTTTTTCCTTATATCTAGTCTGAATCTACCCTCTTTCAGTTTAAAACCATCACCCCTTGTCCTGTTGCAACAGACTCTGATAAAAAGTTCATCCCCATCTTTCTTACAAGCCCCCTTTGAATACTGGGAGGTGCTATAAGGTCTCCTCAAAGCCTTCTCTGCTACAGGCTGAACTACCCCAAATCTTCCTTCTTAGGAGAGGTGCTCCATCCCACTGCTAAGGGGAATTTAAGCATCAAGACAAAGTAAAAACCAAACTTTCTACAGAAAATTCTTTTGCCATGGTGAAAAACCTAACTATGCATGACTGAGCTATTGACATTCAGAGCACATTGTCCTCAAAGTGTAGTGACCCCTGCTGAAGGAGTAAACCCTGTGGGATGTCACAACCTGGCTGCTAGTGCATGTGTAAGTGTGCTGTCAAGCATCAGGCTTAAAGCAGCAGCGATCAAGGCAAAGGGTGATCAAATGTTTTCTGTTGTGTGTTTCATTGCGATCATGTTTTTATCTTTGGTTTTGTAACTGAGCATTTAAGGAGACAGTGGGGAAACCACTGGAAGCCAAAAATCACGTCACAGTGCTGGGCTGCACAGACAGCAGCTGGGAACCCAAATATTGGCCAGTGTGTGTGCAACAGAGAGGGCTGTAATAAGGATTGCAAAAAATTAAAAAAATTTTCCCCCACAAATAAACCATGAAGTTCTCCATTTGTTATTTATGGGTTTCATCGCTTCAGCTATTCTCTGACAGTGTTTCCAAGTGATGAAGTCCACCAAAGTTTACCATGAAGATGACTTTCCTCATAAAAATCCAGAAGTGAGATATTCATTCCTAGTTACGCAATATCCAGTTCCCTGAGCAAGTAACAGAGGGTTTAAATCACCAGTGGAACACTGGGCCTTCAGAGAAATCAAGCTAAACATTTTTTTAACAGGTCTCAGTCACCAAAAGAGTTTGCATAAAATGCATACCAATAATGAATGCTTTCATAGACTCATCCATCATTGTAAACATGGATTTAATTCATCTGTTAATTTATTTCCAGTGAATAACCCAATCTGTTCAGAACCAAAAGAAGATCTCACTACCCAGCCATTGAGTATTTTCCTTTTACATCCACCAAAACTCATCGGTACCTGTAATGCCTGTGAAACCACCAACAGCCACATTGCTAATGCATATTGCAACATCAAGGTTGTAGCTCTCCTGTATGTTTTCCCAAATCCAATTTAAAGCCATAACGTACTTTATTAGCTGCAGACAGAATATTTAAATTCAAAATATTTTTTTTTTTAAAGTTTCATCTTTTGAAATGGCAATTGGCAATATTCAAGCCACATGTCAGCCACTTGTTTTTAGGATAGAGGGTGTACCTTAGTACAAACCTTTCTCTGTTTCTTGAAAAAACAACAATAAAACACCCTTTGCCTTTTATCCACATCTGGCTGCAGCAAAAACAGTGACCCATGGAATTCAAAATTTCATACTTCACTGCTGCAGGCAAAGTCCAGAGGTTATTCTTGCTGTGTTTGTGAAAGATGTAGCGCTGTCAGAAGAAGTGCTTATTGAAAAAACACATGGGGTTTCTGTTTCCAAAAATTATAGAATTAGCCAGTGATAAGAGACTTTTTAATGCCCTCTAGTCATTCATGGGACTTAATAGGGAATTGCTCAGTTAATTGCTAGACAAGAGTAAACAGTCCATGTCAGATCTTAAGCATGGAGAGTGCCACCACCACAGCTCAGCTGATAGGTGTTGCAGAAGCAGCATCTCTCCAAGGGTCTGCAATTCCAAGGAGACCATTAGACATAAATAATGAAATAATAGTAACCTTGAATTTAACATTATGCTTAAGGTATTGTTATACCATCATGACTCAAGCTTCCTGCAGATTCAATGAGGGAAGGAGTTACCAGGAGGAGGAAGATGAACTTAAGCCATTTTCCCAATGCCACTGTGCACCCTTCTGCATTCCTGAAGAACATCAAGTAGAACTTAAATTTGGTCTGAATTGAAAAACTGGGAGTCATATTCAATCCATATTCAGCAAAGGTCTTACTTTGTCAGACAAAGCAACCTCACATAGTTGCTACCAACCCTATTTGTGAGAGGTACGAGTCCAAAGACCACCATTATTATTATTTTATCATCCCTTTAACTTACTGCTAGAAGTGCCCAAACTCATCGCTCATGTTGCTGTCCTCTGGTGAAAGGGGTTCCCCACATGTGAAGTTATGCATTTTTGTGGATGAGACAATACAGTCAGGTGAACACAATTTTGTGGAAAGCCCCTGTCAGCTTCACCATTCCCAAATATATTTTCCCCCATGTGGGATGTAGATGGATGATGGAGTGGTAAAGTAGGCAACTGCCCTTTGCTGTGGTGGGATTCAGGATCATGTTCTGTGGGAGAGGTTGTGCACCAGGAGTAATGGGGAGCAATGGTAGCACAGTGTAACTTCCCACTTTAGCAGGTGGGAGCCTGCTCTGCTCAGGTGTTCTGGAGTGTTTAGAAGAAAGGCTATTGCATCATGACTGATGCCAGCAATTCTGCACTGTAATGAGCCCTCTGTGCAAGGGGGACAGGTCAGGAAATGTCTTCCTACACAGTAAATGCAGATCTTTGGGGTCAGCTGCAAACAAATCTCTTTTCTGTTTATTTTCTACTACCTGTGTGGGAAGAGGCAGCAAAGCAGCGGCTGTGAGCAACGACCTGACTCCCGGGACAGCTGTCTCACTGCTGGGGTCCCTTGCACAGAGATGCCAGCTGGTGCTGGGGCAACGTGGCAGAGAACAAGGAGCTGCCCTACATGAGCAGGTCTGTGCTGGGCTTTTCCCCAGTATCCGCTGCAAGATAAGCATGCTGCTCCTTCGAAGGGAAACGTCTGATTCCCAAATCTGGTTTTGGCTGGCATGCAAACCCCATCATCTTTCATGTGTGTGGGGGGCAGGGGGGAATGACTTTACAACTTTAATGATTATAGAAAGATATTCATCTGCCAGTATGACCTTTAGGAAGCACATTTCCTTCTGCCCTGCATGTGATTCTGAGGAACATTTGGTTGACATCTTTCTTTTAAGCATCCCAATCATCCTATGTATCTACAAACCCCGAACAGCAAATCATTGGCAGAACCACAGTTTCACAATATTTTGATTAAGGAACAACTCATCCTCTCTGCTTTGATGCTTCCCTGACTGTGTTTCCTGGAGCCAGGATTTCAGCACTGAAAAGACTATTGGACCTCATCCATTTAATGGGATGCTGGTTCCTCTTTGTGGCCTGAGTTTAGGCAAACACTCTGAAAGCATGGTATGAAGCAGGTACATAAACTCTTCCCTCTCTTAGTGAAGACTTAAGGATGTTTAAGTCCTTTCCTGACATCACTGTAAGGCCTCAGCACATGTCGTAATAACTACATTGAACATACTTCAAATAGATGCAGAATAAGGGTAGCTGGCATGCACGTGCTTACAAAACATTATGCATTACAATAACCTTTGTAATTCAAACACTGACAAATGAAACAGGTAGCATACCAAGTAAAATACCTCTTTAAATATATAACGTCATTGGCCATTCCTACTAGAAGGAAGGTCCAAGCAATAAACTCATTATTATTTCTTTTAAACGCCAAGCAATACACTATATCATTAGTCACATGGCAGCTATAGAAGACAAGTAATACACTATATCATATTAGTCACATGGCAGCTATAGAAGAAATATTCCTTTGCATTAGGATTGCCTAGGAGTTAACCTAGGAGAAAAACAGAGCATGCTGATGACACCAAGCCTGTGTAGATAAATATCATATGCTTTCCAACTCCATCACATTTGGTTTATATCAGCAGTGCTAAATTCCTCCATAATTCCCAAAATTACATTCCAACTGGTTGACATCCACATTAGCTGGATGTTAATCCAGTTAAAAATAAATGCAAATTTTGAAAAGAAAGTGAAGTCATATGTGCTTGGAAAACAAACTATTCCCAGTTTACGGTCTTTTGGGAGACATCAGCAGTCTTTCTTCCCCATTGCTTTCAAGACCATTTGAGAGGGTTGCCTTGACTAAGGTATTTTAAAACACAAGACCAAAGGAAAATGCAAAAAGGGAAATGACTCACCAGCTTCTCCGAAGGTCACCCTCACCTCCAAACCAGGTCCTGTGTTTTACATAGCAAGCCAAGGGAAATGCCCTTACCCACCCACCTGGGTCCCTTTTGCACAAGTTATGTGGATTCCCAGCTGCACTGACACAGCTACACCATCATTCCAGTTACAGAGAAACATCATTAATGAGAAAAGCTTTCCTGGCACATTGCCATTGTATCTAAACAGAAATGCAACAAAATTAGCATTCTTTTTTTTCCCCCAAGATCTGCTTGCCCATTGCTCAGCCGTGCTCTCTTTATAGGGTTATCTATACCAGCACCACCTGGTGAGACCCAGAGATACTACAGCCTCGTTAAGTCTTAATTAAACACCAAAGGTGTGAGGGATATTCACTCCCACATGTTCTCCAAGGAGAAGCTCCTGGTGATGACAGATGAGCCTGATCCATGCAGCACTTGCTCCTCAGCCTTATTTACTTGCCCACTTTGCTCCCCAAAGCTCCCAGGTTTCCCATGCAATAACGCGCAGCGGCATTTCCATAAGCCTGCAAGGGGGCTGGCCCATGCTGGGTCGGAGTCTGTGTCCCTGATTACGAGTGCTTTAATGTCCATTTTCCAACTCCTTTGATCCTGTCCATGGCATGCAGAAGAAAGGAAAATCTGGCTTTTGTCTGAAGCACATTTAACCCCGCTGCCCAGAAATGGGACCTTGTCAGTCAGTGGATTTCATGGGTGGATGAATGAGATCACAGCAGGCTTCAGTTCATTAAAAATAAAAGGCCTTCCTAGCTCTTGCTTTAGATCTATTAGGAAATTAATTTATTTAATGTCAGACCTTAATGGCAACAGAACACTGTATTATTACTTTTATAAGACAAATACAAGCAGTAGCTAAATAGCTCATCAGCTCCTGAGCTGGGGTGGATTTCAGATGAGGTCCTGTTGCCCAGCTGGTATGAAATCCCTGATAATAGACCACAGATGATACCACTGCAACCAGGGGTCGAGTGGGCATGCTGCTAAATTGGTCTGCTAACAGCAGCCTGGACTTTGGGATTGGATTTCCTTGTCTCCAGTCAGGATTTTCAGAGAATTTTGATGTTGGGAGAAAAACCTGACCATTTTTGAGGGTTTTGTTTTCCCCTGTTTAGGAACTTCAGGAACCCAGCCTGGTTTCAAAAATTCTGCAGGTGCTTCTTTTTTAGAGAAATGAAGCAATTATCAGAGAAATCCATGTGTCTCCACATCTCTCTTTATATCAGAATGCTGATCAAAGTTTGAGCTATGCTGAGATCGTTTCCCAGTAAACCAGTGATGTTGTTGAACTGGGGGCAGATGTGTTCAAATACAGTCCTCCAAAATCCTCCTCTAGCACTTGTTAGGGGTGAGTCTGCAGCATGGTATCCCCTCCTGGGAGGGAATTGTGCCAGAAGAGGGAGGGAAGGGATAAAGTTGAACCCTCTGAACTTTTAGTGCTGAGATTCAGGGGAAGAAAGACCAATCACCCACCGTGGTGTTACCTGCCACTGCTCAAGTACGTGTGTGCACACAGGTTTGGGAATGGATAGAGCAACCTGTCTTTAAAATACCTCCATGACACAGTGTTGGTCTTCCCTTCTCCTGAGTCCATACTGATGCATGATCTCACATAACCACTACCACAGACATGAAGGACGATGCTGATTTCAAAACGGGCTAAACGACAACAGGAGCATTCCTGGGGGCTTCACCAATTTTCCGTTCAAGTCCCACTAGAGCCAGCACACAGCACACCAGCAGCTCTCCCGAGGCTTCGCAGTGCACTGCCAGTTCACATGGCATTCAAAACGGTCACAAAAATCAAATAAAACCGTCAGCAACTGTCAGAACCAAAGGTTAATGCTCCTTGCTTGCGCCAGGACGATTGCATGGTGAGGGTGGAGTTTCCCTGTGCTGAACTCTTGATCATTGTCAAGGTGCATGAGCAAACTGCTTGCTACCAGGAGGAAAAACGGGGATAAACAGAAAAAAACTCCATGGATTTTCTGTAACAAACAGGCTGGAATAACCTCTGCGACAGATCTGCCCCTCTGAAATTTTTTGGCTTGGTTGCTGCTTGCTGTGTGCACCCACGGGGAGTAAGCAGCTTCCTCCTGACCTGCTAGCTGATAGAGTCATCTGTCAGATAAAGAGAAACCCAGGTACATCCAGCAGCTGGAGTTAAGGCACTTCCAGGCAGAAAATAGACATGTTTGAGTGTAATTATCCACTAGGTATCTCTCAGGGGATGTGTCTGACTCTTCGTCACTTGAAGAATTCCAATCAAGACTGGATATGAGTCCTAGAGCATCATGCTCCTGCACACAGGCTCCACACAGTGCTGCAGGAGATGTAGACAGCAAAGAGCAATCCCTTGTGATCTTAAAATAGATAGCTCTAGGAGGGATCAGATCTCAGAGTTCATGTGTTGATACATCAGCTCTGAATTAAGCTGGCATTCAAACCTTCCCGGTAAATCCAGCAAGTGTTAACATCTACTGATGTTAATTAAGACACTGAATGTATGGCTGCAGAAGTGCTATGGTTATACAAGCAAAACTCAGCCTGGCACCACCCAACAGGCTTAAAAGACATGATGCCTAATTCTTCGTGTAGTCCTACCTGCTGTGTCTGAATTGGGGTGAAAGGAAGGGGTCTGTCAGCGCTTGCTTTCTGCACTCACACAGGTTTTTTGCTGACACTGAGACAGCATCCCATCTCCCTTGTGTGCTTTAATTGCAAAAAGCTAAAACATCTGATTCATACTTAGCCTAATTATATTAATCCTAAAACAAATAATCCCAGCTCTTATGTTGTCAGTGTGTAATTTTGCCATTATTTCGAAATCACAGAAAATGGAGCTGGAAGGGAGCTCACAAGGTCATGTGGTGTGACTGGGTGCCAAACGCTCTCTGAACCATCCCCGCAAGGCGAAGGTGCCCTGGCAGTCACCTCCACACCAAGCAGCAGTGGCAAGTCAACAGCCTATCCCAAAAAATCCATGCCAGATCATCCCTACCTCTAACCTAAATCTCTTTTGCTATAGATTCAGCCTGTGATTTCTTTCCTCGTTCCTTAGTGGACACATAACCAGTTTATTCGTTTCCTCTCTATTTAAATATTTGAGTGATGATATCATGCCTTCCCCCTCCATCCTCTCTGCTCAGGACAGCACAAGCTTGGTTCTTGCCATCTTCCTGCAGCAAACACATTTTCTAGACATCATTCTTTGCTGAACTCTCTCCAGACCTTCCTTGAAGTCTGGATCGCCAAAGCTGGACCGTTCACTGGAGCTGAGGCTTTGCAGCCCCGAGGAGAACAGAAGAGAAACACATCTGCAGGTGACGGGTAGACACATATATGGCATATGACTCTGGTTTACACACACCTTTTGTACAAGTTGTTTGGGATATTGGACTGCCTGTGACATTTCTGGGACGGTCATCCCAGTTTCTGGCCCAATTCAACCTTTTCTGCAGCAGGCTCCCCGTTGCTTGCCCACTCTCCCCACCATTCCTAGGGTAGTACCAGGGTTTGCCTTTTTCCACAGTAAATTGCATCCTTTTTATTTCAGATGAAGCCTCACTTCGGCCAGATCATCTGAGGCTTTAATCATGTCCATGAAAGGGCTTACAACACCTCTTGCCTTGTCACCACCTAGGCACTGTCGTTTGAAATTATTCTAGGTACAAAGGAAATTTATTTTGTTTCATTGTTGTTGTTTTTTAATAAATCAACCAAGATAAAACCCAACCAAACACCTTCTGGCTTTCCAAACCACCCCGAGGGCTGAATGTTGATGTACCAGTGACAAGGGGAGATTTTCTCAAAACTTATCCTGCACCTCCAGGCTTTGGCTTCCTCTCATGGAAACGCTGGAAGGAATGGTTTTATTTATAGTAGTTCATTATTTCCACTTTCTTTCTCAACTTTTACACACTCTAAAAAGTTTTGGACATATTATTTGGGAGATAACTCCAACCTAGTTTTTATTTTACTTAACTCTATTTGCTATTATTTAAGTGCTGTGTTGAGCTGATCTTAATACTGCTGTAGCATGAAACTAGAGTAAACCCTAAAATGAATGGCAGTACCTGGATAGATATTTTTGATTTTAGTTTAAACAACTCAGCAGAATGGAGCTGGCCAGACCTAAAAGTATTCTCTGCTGATTTTGGAGACACCTAAAGGTTTTTTCTGCTGCTTTTGGAGCAAGTACAGGAGTAGTTTAGGTACAAGAAATGACATTTTAGCTCAGATGAATTGTTAAACTTCATGACCTGGGCTATAGCTGAATACTGCAGTATGGATACCTCCACACAGCCCTGTCCTTTAAAGCTGTCTTGCAGGGGTTGTGATGAATTTGGGGTACAGAGGGAGAGCAGGAGAGTTTGCAAGTGAAAGAAAATAGAGCCAGCTATGACATTAGAAACACAAACGGGGAGTAAGTGGTTGGAGACTGAGATCTTTAAAAACAATTGCAGTGCTGTGCTCTGTGAATGATTATTCCTGACGATAGGAAAATGTGTCTTATTTCAAGCCTGAACTAACCCTGAGGACTTAGGGCTGTTGCAACAGGGTCCCGTTCTCCCTCAAAGAATCAGGATGGAGGACTTCTCCACTGCTGGGACAAACAGACCCCATGTGTACACAGAAAGACAATAGTCCTTGACTAATTCAGCAAAACCCACCCAAGACCCTGGGAGTTTCCAAACCCTGATCAAACACCTCATGTGCGCTGACAAAAGAAGATCTCAAACCATCTGGGGCTCTGAATCAATTTTATTCAGCTCTCCTGCAGCCATAAGGGCCATGAGGTCGAGAAGAGTCTCACAGCAAGGGCAATCATTTCTGAATGCGCTTTTAAAATAAAATTGGATCTGCTTGTGAAAGGGGTGACATGAGGTGCCAGCATGCGGTGGGCATTATATCCTTGTGGTGCATCCAGCAGGGAGAAGCAACACTAAGGCAGCACCTGGTAAGAGAAAAGTAAGGAAAAAGGTAAATGACACAATTCTACACTTGTGAATCACTGTTACACTGTAAGGGTGAATACACAGAGGTGTAAATACACACATTACACAATGTTGCACTCAAAAGAAGGACATTTCCAAAACAAAAGCCATTGGAGTTGGTGAGTTACAGCCAAGCCTCGCAGAGCTGCGTCCTCTGCCTCTGCGGCACGGCAGTATATACGTTTCGGCATCTATGTGTGTTATTAACCCAAACCGGAGTGGATCCCAGGCAAACTGTCCTGCTTTCCTGGCTATGTAGAAGAGCCGGTCAAAGCTAAACAAATGCTTACCACGGTTTTGATGTACAGCCATAACCCAGGTCTGCCTGGTTTGCAAAGCTGATTGAACCCCTAGATGAACTGGGATGAGTCTCCTGTTTCCCACCACCCAGCAATAATACTAATCCACTTTGAAAGCTTCAGTCTTTACCACCCGAAAAAAAAAAATCATCCTTGTGATTTTTTTTATTAATCTCCCTTTGTGCAGTAATAGTGTATCCCAGAGCTAAAAGCAATGTTTGTTTCCAGGAAACAGCAACAAAAAATCTTCACTGAATTAATCAATTCCATGTGCGTATCTGAAAGGACATCCATTTCAGCAGCTAATTGATGTGCAGCTCAGTGAAACCTACTCCCATCACAGCTGGCACAGCCTTCTGGGCTGGGGTTTCTCCTAGCTGCTCCCTGTGCCTTAGAACCCATACATGCTGCTGGGGCATGTTGCAGCTAAGAGAAAGGAGACTGAGTTCTGGAAACATGTACGTGGGAGGGAAATGCCTGCTGAGCCACTCGAGTGCACAAGTCCTGGGTCCTCAGGTGCCTCAGCTCTGCCTGGGCTTCTCTGCATGGCAGAGCAGACAGCCAAGGCAAATGCAAATAAGTGTGAAGCTGTGTTTTGGGATTCATCAAGGTGAGATGCACTTACGGTGATGCAAAAGCCTGATGTATGCATGGAAACATGCACAAGAATAGAGATTATACCTGCAATTATATCAGGTAGGAGAAAAATGTAAGGCAAAGAGCCAAGATCAAGGAAAAATATAACCTGCCTGTGGCATATGATTGAGCAATTAGGTATATGTGAGAGGTAGCAGATGAGGATCTATCTTGCTATGAAACACTGTACCAAAGAAACCCTAAAAGCCCAGTAAACTGTTCCCATATGGCAGTCCCTGAACTCATAGACGTGACCCGTGTTTTGTCTTCAAAGATACATCTGTGGAGTGAGCGCACAAGTCTTTTTTCCCCTGTCACCATGCTTGAAAAATCCCCACTCACGCTGCTGTATTAACCCAGCCACGATGCATTCATCACAAATGTGTTTGCGTGCTATCTTCTTACAGGGGAGGAAAGCATTTTTGGGAGGGCAGAAGCGCAGCCTAGAACTAAACATGGGATGAGGGCAGTCCAGTAACAGAAGGCATGAATCCACATTGCTCCACCACTAAATAATCTCCTGTACCGCTTTTCCCCTAACCACACCCTAATTAATGCCGTTAGGCACTGCTCTAATTCCATGCCTGGGTCACAGTCTGAGCCTAAGCCTACTCCCATAGACATCAATGGCAAGCCTGCCATTTATTTCAATAACAGCAGGATTTGGCCACAAGTATAGAATCATAGAATCATAGAATCACTAGGTTGGAAAAGACCTTAGAGATCATCCAGTCCAACCGTATCTGTCCACCACTAAACCATATCTTTCAGCACCTCAGTATCTGCCTTCACCTGACCTTCAACATGCAGGGGAGTAAAAGCTTCTCTGCCTCCGGTTGTGCTCTTCTCCTTCCCCTGCCAGAAGTTGTAGGAGGCAAAAAATATTGCATCTGAAATGCCACCAAGAGCTGTTGAGTGTTCTGTGCATAGCCCTCAGCAGGACATTTTAACAGAGGTATCCTTTAATGAAAGTATAATCAGGGGTTTCTGAAATTAATAACATGGGAAAGGTTTTGCATGGACCCAGAAGCATCCCACATTTTCCAGTGATGCGCCTCCCGTATGCTGCAGAAAACCAGCCCCAGCCCAAACTTCGCAGCCTCTGGTTTGATGTGGGTGATTGGTGTGCCCGCAAATTCTCCCTCCTGCCCAAGCACTGCTGCACTTTACCCAGGAAATCCAGCCCTACCGAGCAGTAGCATTCACCAATCTCTCCTTTCCTTCTCCCAGTTATGTGTTTTGAGGAATCTTGTTGGATTCAGGCAGCAGCAAGGGAAGATGGAGAAAGCCATGGCCATGGTCTTCAGGTACCCACATGTCAGTCCCAAATCCAAACCACTTTGCTGTGACCTGATGGCCAGGTGTTCCAGTCTGCAATCTTCTCTAACTTTTTTTCCATTGTTTGATGGTTGCAGGATTGAGTTTAATGAGCAAAATCCTTCATTTTCATAATTCTGGTCTTCCACTGAAGACGATGGGAGGGGGAGGGTACACAGCTGCAACAAGATCTAGATTGTTCTTTCATTTGAAACACCATCATGAAATAATGATATTTGTTTGTTGAAAGAATAGAGTCTGACAATCTCCACAAAGGCAGCTCATAGGGCCAACTTGCCTTTCACAGTGGCATTGACAGGGAGGAACTTGAGCGAAGGCAAATTTTGTTAAATTGGTGTGAATTCTGTAGGACTGTTGAACAAATTGACTTTTGAAATGGGTCGTTTTCTTCTTCCCTCAAATGGCATCTTTCCTTCTCTAAAACAACTTTTATTAAATCCTTCCAGTGAAACGTGCTTTATAGATAATAGATGTATTGCATGTTTTAAAGCAGCTGATTTAGTTAGATTAGTTCTACTGAGATTTAGCAAATCATTAACAAATATCTCAGTACTTTCTTGCTGAATGTCAGCAGAGAGTGTCAGATTCTCTGCCCTGTTGTGACGACAGAAAAAGGGAATAAACACAGAATCAGGCCCAAATGTTTCTGATACATTTAAGACATTTTATGGCTAGATTTTCCTCTCACTTCTGGTTTTTGCACCCCAGAAGCCAGGAGAGAAACATCTTTATAGGAGAGAGGAGACCTGGCTTAAAGAACCAGACGCCATTTATTCCCAGTCTGGCAAACGACCCCAGAGTATATGGTAAAAAGTGTGAATAAAACAACACAGACCTCCTCGCCAGAGACTGGTGAGTCTGTTTATTTACTCAGATTATACAGTCCTTGTTTCATACTTGGATGCATATGAACAACAACAAAATTTTAAGCCCTTGCCAGGTAGTTTGTTAAAGACTCTAACTGGTTTTACACCCAGGACATGTTGAAAGGAGTGGAAATGCCTTCCCACGATGAAACCAACCCACCCACCACTCCCCAGCAGAGAGTCTTGGCCCCTCTTACCCAAACTCTCATTTCTTAACGAACTCCCTCCTCTTTTTTAAGCACTCTGTGGATGATGTTAAGGTACTGAAAGGGCTTTACACAAATGACCAGATATGTTTTCATAATTTCCTTTCTTTGTAAGTGATACTTTCAATTGATCTACCATGATAGGAGCTGAATTGGGTTTTTCCCAGTTTTTTTTCCTTCCTTGAGCACTTTTTTCCACAGCATCAAGCATTCAAGTGGACCCACCTCGTCCTTCTCTTCCTCCTGTGCTCTGAATCTCTCCCTGTACATCACCATCACCTGTCTTCCACAGCTCTTTCTTTTCCAATGCCAAGCCCTGCATTCTAGCATTGATGCTATGCTGGAAAGATAAGGACTTTTAATATTTAGCCTTTAAAATGTCTTATGCGACTCTTAGGTTTTAAGTGAGCAAAGGAAAGGTGCAATCATCAATAGATATTACTTTTGTCAGCCCCTTTATATATCTGCACTTCACTGCTTTGCATTCTTTCTACCTGTGGGGGGATGCATCCTTTTTTCTTCTCAGTTTTTCATGCCGCTAAACAAGGCAGGAGTCTCAACGCCACACTCTTCCCAGTCTGCTATATTACATAGACTACTTTGCCTTTACAGAAGTCGTGAGATCTGGGGATTTGGCCTGGGCCAACTATTTTGTTGCACGGGAAATGTTTTTCTGATGATTTTTTTTTGGCAATGCCAGAAGCAGCCTGAAGGCCAGGACTGTCTATGTGCACTCCCTCAAAACACCTCGGTTAAGCATTAGAGGAATTTGTGTTCACCAAGCCTCACGGCCAGAAAAGAGACCAGATCTGAACTTTTTTGTTTCTGCTTATCCCTCATTACTAATCCAAAGTTTCTAACGTTTGTAATATTCTGCTTTATTATTACCCATTAGCCTAAGCTTATAATGAACATGGTATTAGATATACGTGGTGCAGCATATTACGAACAGCTCTGATTGACGGTGCCGTGCAGTGATGACAGCACTGTGTTTTGCTTTCATTTTTGGAGACTAAGTGGCTTACATGTGGTCCCATTTAAAGGATGTCTGGGTGGCAGCTGCGTTCTATGTGCTTCTGAGAGGGAAATGAACTTTTCAGTCCCAAAATACTGTAAAAAGGGGTTATGTAAAAAGGCTGCATGCAGCTATTGAAGACAGAAAATATCCTCTCCAGACAATGTGACTTCCTGTTTACAAAATACAAAGGTTTTGGACATTGCTCTGAAATGTCACGCAAGATTTTTGATGCTTTCCAGAGCAGTGTCCGGCTTGGGATCAGAATGATTTTTTTAGAGCACTGTCCTCAGAATATGAAACCGCTTTGAGGCTGTACATCTGAAATCACCAGTCAGTTTCCCAAATTTTAACCTCATTAAACATAGAGACCTCATGTTTATGGATGCTGAACCTGTGTCCATAGGAGCACCCTTCCAGTGATGAGGAGCCCATCACCCTATTCATGATGACTTTCTCCTCCGTTTGCAGACACTTTGCAATTTAAAAACAACGAAGCACTGGACAAGATCAGACCCACATATCTGATGTAGGGTTAGGATGCAGAAGGGACCGGCCCCTTCAGTTTCTGGACACAAAGGGTGGAATGTCACTAGTCTGGGAAATGTTGTGAGCAGCCATGGCTGTCACATGAAACACCTTTCTACATCGGGACCAACAGATATTCATCTCTATTACTGTGTAGGGGTATCTTAAAGCCCATTTGGGAGCCAATGAACAGAGCTATAAACAACCCTGCATTCCTTCCTACAGGCAATAGTTGAACAGGACCTGACAGCATATATCTCCTCTCTTTTCTTGGATGCTGGCAAGCAGTATCTTTTTTCCCTTTTCTATGGCATGGGCTGACCCCACAGCTCAGCACTTATTTGCAGAAGGGAAGCCAAGGGCAATTGAGGAGCTGCTCTTGTTGTGCTCTGGCACCAAACAGAAGAGCCTATGGCATGGGCTGCCCCCACAGCTCAGGACTTATTTGCAGAAAGGAAGCCAAGGGCAATTGAGGCGCTGCTCTTGTGCTCTGGCACCAAACAGAAGAGCTGAAGAGTGAGTGAATAAGCGACCGAGTCCTGCCAAGACAAAATGGTCACTTTAAGTGGAGTTGTGGCCTCCAGTGACAAAGTACAAGGAGGCTGCCAACAGAGAACTGACCCAGCAAAATGTTGATTTATTTATACATTTCGGCGTGTGCCAAATGCATACACTGTACTATATTCCCTGAGGGGAGAGGCGGGTAGACAGAGCAAGGGGGAACTGTGTGATGAAAAATATACTCTGTAAAACACACATGCACAGGCTGCACCTCTGAGACCTGGACACTGATTTCCATGGAGAATATCTCTCAAGGGAGACCCAGAGGTCCCTACCTCCCACTTAGGAATCAGAGGCTGACACTACTGAGGTTTGATGCAATATAGTATTTATTGCATCTGCTATCCAGGAGAAAAATAGGCTGTAGGCACTTCTTACATGGTCTTCCCATTCTTGGTACTGGAGGTGAGTATGAACCATCAAGCTCCCTCCTGTACCCACCACCATCACTCGGGCACCCGTGCATGGACTTCACAAGGCTCTCCTCTGCAATCCCAAAGCTGAGCAGGTCTGCTGAGTCTCTACTATCAAAAGCTCCTCATATTTGGGACAAACCTCCTCTTTTCAGCCACCTCATACAAAGGGAAGGAGATAGGGAAGGCAATTTAGTGTCTATGGTACAAAACCTGCACCAGTTTGGATCCTGCTCCTCACATTTCTATAAGGGTTAACTGGAAATATCTCATTTTCTTTGGTGTCTGTGAGTTTTTGCATTGTTGTTTTGCTTGTTGTTGGACTGGTTACTCTGATAAGCTGTATCTGTGAAGCAGTTAAACATGAGAGCTTGTCTTCAGCAAGCCCAAGTGATTGTTCAGGTCATTCCCATCATGCACACAATGTACCTCAAATGCTCCTTAGATAGTCAGAAAACATAGCATCTGCACAGCTAATTTTGCTTTTTTTTGTTGTTGTTTTAGGTTTTGGAAGGTTTTTTTTCCCCCAGAACTAGAAGGCAGACACAGAGAGGAGGAGACCTCTCTCAGGCTCCTAGCTTCTGTTTGCTCCCTAAACAACACATTAATCACACAGACAACGTAACTGAACTCCAGGCTGCTGCCTTCTCCCTTGAAAAATGCACCATCATTTCTGAAATGTTACTATCTGGGAAGCAAAGATGTTGGCATTGTGTTTTGCTGGAATCTGACATAGTCCGGAGGGTCTCCCCTCTTGGGAGCACTGACTAGGTCCAAGGGCTTGTCTGAGGAATTCTTAAAATCTTCCCTGCTGATAAGCTGAGGCAGAGTGTGGTGCTCCATCCTCCACCACACCTAACCTGGATGAACCTTGTGTTATGGTATAGACAAGTACTGTTTTGGCCCAAAGCAGCTGTTTTTATTGTTTAAATTGACTGCTGACATTTTTCACCATGACCCCATCGCATTTCTGCCCTTTAAAGCTCTATCTAATTCCACTCAAGGCCGTGTGGGTTTCGCAAAGCGCATAGAATGTCAGGCCAAGGTGAGTCGCGAATGGCCCGAGCAGAGAAAAGCTGTGTATGAAGAAAACATCCTTCTCCTGACAAATCCCAGAACCAGCCTGGCAAGGTTATTGAGAGAAAAGTCAAACCCAAGCATGGACAAGGTTGCATGGGAGGTCTCAGCCACAGTAAACCAGCATGAGGCTCAGTGAGAGGGGAGAGGCATGGCCTTGGAGTGTCCCAAAGGAGCTTGGGGGTCATGGGCTGGCTGAAGACTGGCCCAGTGAAGGATAATCAGGGAACCTGTCATCCTCACAGAAAGAGTAAGAGGAGCAACACTGAAAATTAATTTTAAAAAAACAGGTTTGCATCCAGGTCTCAGAAACAATAAATGTGAGAAAAAAGACTGCCTGCAAAAGCATTACCTTGCTAAGGGTCTGCTGGGGTCAAGGTAAGCACATGTCTGCATGGCGTTAGGGTGTAATATCTGGTGAGAAAGGGAGATAAGGGGGTGAAAAGAGAGAAGGAGGAGGCACAGGAGAAATCTGGAGGCAGATATCAGCCTCTTGGAGGTCCTGTTTGTTTCCCTGGACTTTGTGCACAGGGTGACGGAGAAAGCCATGCAGCTCCCATCTTCCATCTGCCGGGGCTACAAGTCTTAATTTACGACGGCAGCTAAAATTGCTTCCTCTGGACTGTGACAAACCCACTCAGCTCCAAGGCAGGAGACTGAGACGTTTTGCAGCGAATGTCACTTACTTTCAGTGAAAGGCTGTTGGAGTACGAGACAGCTGATTTAGCCTGTGCCCTTTTGTAGAATCAAAGAGGTAGCCAAGGAAGAAAGAAATATTAGTAACAACACGTTGTCTGTAATAAAGGGAGGCAAAGGGGGACAAATGGACATGTTCAGTGGAAGCTATTGAGATGCTTTGTGACCTTTGGAGTATTGCGTTCCCTGTGGATGCCCATGCAGCAAAGCATCTTGCCATAGTGCCAGGCAAGACTTGGGTGAGGTGAGTCCTTGTATCCTTTAGACGTGTCATGGGATGCAAGGATTTCGTGTGGTACGTCGCACCCTGAGTGACTCTAACACCTTCCTCATGGTGCTGGAGAGGCAGCAAGGCGGCGTGCAAAGGGGAGCATACTGTTCAGATACACAAACACACACTCGGCTGTCGTGACGAGTCTCCTTCGTGACCCCATCACGTCTGCCTCAATCAATCTTCATTTGGCTTTGAACATCGATAGATGGCTCAGCAGGTTTTCATTATGGCGATGCAATCCAGACTAGTGACGAGCTGTGGAAAATTCCCCTACACCACACTTATCTCTTTATACTTCAATGGCTGGCTGGGCATGGCCGATTTTCATGCTGCTGGTGGAATGGTCAGGCTGGGAAGGCTGACCAGAGGCCGGGACACTGGGAGGGAGTGGATTTTCCTTGTCATTTCAAGCTTTTAACACTAACAACCTGGTAATGCCTCCCAGCTCACTGCTTGCTGCAGCCAGGCCTGTGTGGTTAGTGCTGAAGTTTGCCCTGCTGAGCAATTCCACTTTGTTATTTTTACATTATAATACAAAAAAAAAGAAAAAAAACAAACATTAGGCATGATTTTTGAGAGCAGGGAAGAAGCCAATCATTTCCACATCGGATGAAAATGAGACACTAGCTCTACCAGCAGTTACGGGCATGATGCTGATGCTGCTGAGTGAAGCTGGATGGTCCATGTAAGGCAGGTGGCTGTGCTGTGGGGTTCTTGTGGCTCTAAACTGGATTAATAACCCTCTAAAAAAAAAAAATCTTCATTTTTTTCTTTGCATTAGAGAAAGTTTCATGGAGCTGAAATGAGCTCAGGGAGTACCCAGGGAGTATTCGCACCCCTATGGCTTTGTGCAGCTGGTTTGTCTCACTGCCAGGATTAAACTGGCAGCATTTATTGGTTTACGGCAATGTCTGTAGACCTCCTGCTGCTGACGTGCTATACGTCAGCTGACTGCTTGCTGCCTTGCTGGCCAGTGACTCCCTGCCCTTTGCTCATCTGCTGCACATGGTGGTCAGACAAACAGAAATTGCCCACTCTCATCTTACGTGACAGCAAGGACCGATGGCTCTATGCTGTTCTCACGTGCAGAGCTGCTCGACCTCTGCTGTATTTTAGCAAGGGGACCCCCATTTGTGCAGCACCAGCAATGCAGGAAGGGCCTGAGTGCTTCCCTGGCAGAGCAGTTCTTGCTCAGGGTATGGTCAGGCTGTCAAAAAACTCTGCTAAAATGCTGTGTCGCCTAACATCAGGCTGTGATGTGCTCATTCAGAGCAGTGCTGACAATGGACTGCTCCAAATTCTAGGGAAGCAGAGTGCCAGCATCAATACTCAGTCATGCCACTGAGTGTTTTGGGATCTCCAGCGGCAGAGGAAGGGGAATGATGGCATTTGCTGCTGCTCACAGGCACTAACACTGCTTCATCAGCTTGTGTGCAGCGTCTTTTGGTCGTTGGTGCAAGTTTCAGCAAAGACAAGTATCTCACATAACATTTATTATCATTATTATGACTTTGTTTTACAGAGTAAAAGCAAACACCAAAGCTTCCTTCAGCTGAGTTACAAGATGCTGGCAGCTCAGCCTTTTTAATAGGCAGATATGTAAAAAATTCAGAGTTTTTTCTTAGTTATTCTTATTTTTTACAAAACTAGTGTGGCTCAAGTCAAATTTACTTGGGGAAAAAAATGTACAGCTCCCACAGCCTGGAAAGGCAGTGTTTCCCTGAGCTCTGAATCAGAGCTCTTGATAACAGGGAACTGATGATATGGTTGAAACTGTACAGTCCAGAGGCTAAACAGTGGTGGCAGACCAAAGGCCACTTCAGGGCTTCCAGACAGACCGCAAGTTCATCGTGGAGTAAGTCTCATTGTGTTATTCAGGGGCCAGCTCAAATGGGAGCAAAAGGCTTCCAGGGAGACACTCTGGAGATGACAGAGGGATGCTCAGAGGAAGATGCTTTTTCCATGGCTTCATCGTCTCTAAGACATCCTCAGGAATTCTCAGCTGCGTTCTTGCATCATGTTGATAAATTAATCAGGGCCAGAGCCAAGCATCCCACAGATGCCTGAGCTAGTCCATACTTCCGTGGATTGCATGCTGCTGTTCTACTTTTACATGGGCTGCCCAGTGGTCCTCCAGACAGTTCAGCATAAGCAGCAGAAAACACAAATGATGGACAGGTCAAGTCCCTGTCTGTCCATAGATTGGTCCCAATTTGAGTCCTGGCATCCATGGGTCTCCTGAGACTAGAGGCTGCCAGCAGCTGGGCTGGAGCCAAGGCTGTTGGCAAGAGCTGGTGTTTCCTTCTGTCCTGTGGCCCATATTGTCCTTATGCCCAAATGCCTTCCAGGACATGAGGGGTGCCACCACGGCATGTCACATGGTTCCTCTGGCCCTGTCAGTGCCCTTGTGTAGCTTTATAAAAGAATACTTACATTTTGGGACAGGAAGGATTTCGGTATGATGCACATGCATGTCTCCCTTCTTGTCTTTTTCCTTGTTCATGGATGACCTGGAGTGTCTCAGCCCGTTCAGTGAACACTATGAAGTGCTCACTTTCCCCCCAGCATTAAGTGTGCTTGAGATATGAAGGGGTGCTGTCATCAGATCGATCGCTGTCCCCAAATTATTTATGCGGTTTCTAGTGAATTACTATATTGTCTCCCAGTTACTCAGCCATTGCTGCTCAGTTTGAGCACAAAGTGCTGCCTCACCCTGAATTGTTCCAGCTCTGCCTCCTGAGGTCCCTAGCCTGTGCCCTTCCTAATGAACAGTGGGATGATGATCATAATTGCAAGAGGCACTTTTGAACTTTCCACTTCTTTACACAATATAATGACACCTTATTGCACCCACTTTGCTCTGATATGCAGTGTACATTAAATATTAAATATTATCTTGATATTAAATCAAGCTAAAAACCAAGGAAGAGGACAATTAATATACTACTAAAGCTGCTTATGCAGTCTCCTGGAGGTGTCATTTGGATCTCTGCTTTCTATCTTCTCCAGAGTAAATTTAATGCTTCCCTCCAAATATGCACAGCCTAGACGGGGCAGAGAAGAGAAAAGTTCATTCTTTTGAGACCACTTGGCTGGAGGCTCTGACAAATGCCTGTGATGGTAAGGAAACTTAAAACGGTCCCAGGTGGTACCAAGGCTTTGCCAAGCTTCTTCTGTTCCCCTCCACAGATTTCGCCGGTTTGGTGCTCAGAGCCAGCCAGGAGCAGACCAAAGGGGCTCCCTCACAGCCTGGCTCAGCTGGCTGCCGGCCGTCGTAACTGAGCACCTTCCCATTCATTCAAACCACAAACGGCAAGGGTACGACAGGCTTTTCCTACCCTTCTTTTATTTCCCTTTTTCTTCTGGTTCAGTGTGGATGACAAATAATGTTTTAAGCTCATCGAGGAAATGACCTCACATTTTAAGTTCTTTCCTGGGGCAGCTTTGGATATTTAAATATATGTGTGTGCTTTTCTGCTTCTTTCTTCTCTCCTACACATCCGATAAACAGCTTCCCCCATAGAAACGAGTAGAGGATGATATCATAGCTCAGTGAAATGCACTTGTTGCCTTCGCCCTTCTTCTGTTTCTAAGGGCTCACTCAGATTTCACTGAAGTTGGCTCTGTTTCAAAGCCTCGGATGATGGATCACTGGGCCAGATTTCTCCTCTTGCTTTTACCATTCCAGGGGTATATAAGACAGCAAAATTAATAATCCTGTGATTTTACTAGGGACTGTTATACATTACCAACCCCGCACTCTTGAATGTAGGTATTTACCATGACCGCCTTGCTGGCTCATTTAAGCCCTTCCCTCTCTGTAAGTTCTGGGTCCTTACAGCAGCTCTGTCAAGTGTAGATACATCCATTTCTATTTTATGGAGGGAAGGAAGGAAAAAAGCACAATTTGTCATAGGGATAGGAGTCCTCTCACCGACCCATAGCTGCCCATATTAGCTAGCTCCCGTTTCAGTAAATGAGGAGATACTGGTACCTTCAAAGTGCAGATCGTAGATGTCCACAACATGCTCTGGAGACGACTTCTCTTCACTGACTACAGATGTAGCTGGGGTAATGTGAGATGAAATCTGCCCTAGCTGCCTCAGCTGAGGGCCCACATCTCATGTTTACAGTCAGTTCTTCAGAGTCCCAGCACTTGCCTGTGAGTGCAGCCCTACCCAAAACTCAGCCAAGACCAGATCTCTGGGCCAGCTACAGAGAAGCATTTGCAGAACAGACATTGAAGTGTTATACATCATGGGAACCATGGTGCTCAAGATTTCACTGGAGAAAAAAAAAAAGAGTTATCCAAGAGAAGATAATTTCAAACTGAACATATTTTAGGGTTGATTTTTATTAGGGCTACTGCTACACTAATCTCTTCTGTTGCATAAAGTAGGGAATACTGTGCAGCTTTGCAGTCTTTTATTAGCAATAGCGCTCCCAGACCAGCAAGCCAGTGTTCTATGAAAAGACACGTGGCACTTTTTAAAGACTAGTCACCACAAACCACTTGATTTTTTCTGATCCCATCCAAAGTCCTTCTATAAAACTGAAGATAATTAAAAACCTCATTTAAGGAAGCCTGACACAGTTTTTATTTTGAGGGGAAAGGGAGGAAGATTTCCATCCACTATGGCTTCCCTAATGTGATATGCAACTCCATCATGCAAACACCGAAGTGAAAAGAGGGAGACCCATGGTGTTTGGTGGGCTTTGTCTCAGGGATGTTGCTAAATAAACCAACATCAAGCACCTTGGTAGATGAACTTCATTTCTGTAAAGCCTTTGAGCACTTCACACACACATTAAAAAAGTCAGAATAACCCTGTTTAAGAGTAATTCTGAAGAAGAGTGATGCACAGGAGCACCATGGAGGGTTAGATATCAGGTTTGCATCCAAACCTCAGTCAATGGAAAAAGGATATCCCCATGACTACATTTCTCCAGCCATTTTGTTAATCCCTTTGCCACATGGACGTAAAGTGCTACTTCCTCCTTCCTCCAGAGAATTCGATCATCTGGTTTGTGCACCAACGGTGATAAAAAATGTACCATTCAAGTTAGGCTCAGGATGAAGACATTTAAAGACAGGCAGACAAGCTGAGGTAAAAGCAGTTGGTTATGGGAGACTGCTAAAAGCCCACAGATGAGACAAGCTCATTGCCTTGAGACGTGGTGTGGATAATGTTTAAGGCTTTGGGGGTTTTTTTGAGCTGATTTTTTAAACGGCTCAAATGCATTTTTTTCTATGTACAGGCATCATTGTGCTCCATCCCACTGGTGCACAGACTGCACCCATGAGGTGGAGTTTTGAGGTTACTGGGACCTTGGAACTCATTTCTTATCCAAACCATAAATGAAGAAACCACCAAATCACTGTAGCTGACTCCATTTGACAGTTTAGACGAGGACAAATGTCAGTGCAAGATGATGGGAATGGAAAATGGGGAGGCTGATAAACTAAGAAAGGTTATTCTGAAAATGACACTGTGCTATGCCAAGTCTCACTGAGCACAAATATTCATGAACAGAGAAAAGGAAATAATATATCTCAAAACTCAAATAATGTGAAGAGTTTCCAGCTCGCAGCTGGATACAACAATTATTTCTGCACTGTTCAGGCATGTTGAGTACAGGAGATGTGCTACATCTGAAGGCACACACCTGAGAATTTCTTTTAGCACAATTTTAATGAACTTCTTATATGATCAAGGAAGAAACAAACCAAGCGGAAAGGCTAGCGAATGAACTCCCAGCCCAGGACAAAGCAGCAAAGTCATAACTGAAAAACAAAGAGCAGCAGACATCAAAGTAAGGATGATGTGATTTTCGACACACCTGGATGTCACTTCTCCCCCCTACTCACCATCTATGTTCCATGTCAGCGGAAATACGCTGGACCCCTCAAGAGCAATAGCAAAGACTTGGGAACAGATCCAGCATGCAATGAGATCTTTCAATAACCGTGGTGATCATGAGCTCAGGCCCTGTGTGATAGAGTATTGGTTTGCTCATTTGGGTTTTGTTTCTCAGGTAAAACTTTTCACCTCCTCGTTCGGTGAGAACAAGTCATTAGACATTTTTAGGATCTTGACTTGCTTGCGTGAGTTGACAGCCCAGGAGTATTTGACAAAAGTTGGGAAAATGCCAAGTTTTCATTAAACCTCTTGCAAACCCCAAACTGCCGTCCTGCGAGGCTACATCTGGCAAGGAAGCCATCTGCGATTCGTATAGTCTTGCTCCAACAAAACGACAACAGTGTGAAAAACTCTTTTCTCTGGTCGGCAGTGAACTGTAAAAGTAACATTAGTAATAGCTTCTGCAGGCTCAGTAATGACATAATTGACATTGGCTGAAAGCACAAGCCCCAGCCGTGAGGTCTTGCCAAGGCTCTGGATTGATTCATATCATCCTTCAAAAATACAGGTCATAGTCAATAGCCCTCTTGGACGTTGCTTCTCACGTCGGTGTTGAGACTGCTCTCCTTCTGAGCACTGTCTGTAGCAAAATCTCACAGAGAGTGAGCCTCCTGACCCCAGCCCTAGCAAAAAAATAAAAGGCTGTTCTGCTTGACTGAAGCCATTTGCTTGATCCATAAACAAGGTCTGTATTTCCAATTGTTTAAAAACCTGCAGTTTCACAGAGGAGTGCACATTGCACCTAGTAATCTCTTATATCTGTAGCAACATGACCTGGTGCATTTTATTTAATGCAGAGCCCCAGTAAGGAGACTGGGCTCTTCGCCATCTGCACATATGTTTCTTGGATGCCTGATATTTTCATTTTGCTTTAGATGAGCTGCACTGTTAGGGGGCTCCCATTTATAGCATCCGGGATATTTTCCAGTATATGTTTTGCTCACCCC
>NW_010258515.1:378031-406610 GCF_000690775.1 Eurypyga helias
CCCCTTCACCCCCATGACTCAAAAAATACGAAGCCCAGCAGATGTCCATTAGAAAAAAAAAGGAAAAAAAAAAAAAGAGTGAGACGAAAAGCACTGATTTGCCCAAATCTCTTGCTAAAGAAACCGTTCCCCAGCTCCCTTTGTGTTTAAAAGCTTGAGGCCCCTGTTTTAGAGAAATCCTAGAAATACGATTTAAAGACCTCGGTGGGACTGTGCAGCGCTGAGAGACTGCCTGCTTGCTGACGGGGAATGTTTAGAAAAACAACACCTAATGCCACCAAGGTTTCCATTTGCACCTCTCCTGTTCTACACATTTCATGGAAAGCCTGGCCTGAAATGCAGGAGTTTTTCCTGCATTATTTAGACAAGTAAGTGACAAAAAAACACTGGACTGTAGCCTGAACCCTTTATTAAGACTTCAGACCTTCCTGATTCAGGCAGCATGCAAGAGGGGATTTAACCAACTCAGAGAAGACCCAAAGAAGATGAAAAAGGAAAAAAGAGCAAAGGACTATCGGGTAGCACAAACCTGAGTGCCTGGTTTTAACCCTCCCCTGCGGTGTGAGCGAATCCACATTTGTGAAGATCAGAGGTGGCTCTTTGCTGAGTGATGGGCTCCAGGATGCAGGAGGGGGACAAAAGACCACTGATAATGTGATTTTTCTTTTGAAAGATGTCAGGGCCAAGTGGCCAAATCCAGAGCTGGTGTCAAAGGGTACACCTCTCTCAAAGTCCCTCCTGCTCAGAGTGCCTGGGAATTTGATGAGGGAAAAGATTAAAAAAATCAAAGCCCACACCTGAGCTGAGCTGTGATGGGCCAACCCTTGTTCTTGGTGATATTAATGAGAACTGGACTGGCCGGTGAGACATCACTCAGTACGCTGCTCAATGTCCTTGTGTGGTCACCTCTGCTCCCTCCCTGCAGCCACCTCATTGCAGCCTGGGGCTTTGCCCCTGTGCTAGCATGACTCACAGGACCCGATTTGAAGAGGGATTTCTCTGAGCTCCATTTCTCCTGCAGTCCCCTGCTCCTGCCAGCCTGGATGCCAGAGACAGAGCCCACACAGACTGCCAGACTGACAGTGTCTGCAAAGCCAGCGCTTGAAACCAAGGTCGGGATGCTGGGAACTGACTCTGAATATGCCCTTCTATGGATATAGTGTCCATTGGCTCTTGCCTTTGGCATGGTTTGAAGCTCCCACGGGCCGTAATCTGTGGTCTCTTTTTTGTTTCACACTGACTCTTCAGCATGAGCCTTTGGGGTATGTTCATGACCAGCTTATTGGGTGGGAGACAAGGAGTTCATAAGCTTCCCGGGGCTTGTCTGCCAGAGCTCCCGGCTGGCAATGCCACACTGCTCCACAAAGGGAAGGTCATGGCCTCTTTTCAACACAAATGCTGCTGGAGGGTTATGCAAGCCCGTCACAAGGCAGGGATGGGTCCCCAGCATGGTTTTGTAGCATGGATATGCCAGGACAATAGAGCTCAACTGACGCCTTCCAAAAATAAAGCCATCCTCTCCCCATCATGGCCCGAAGGATGTAAGACTTGAAAGACCCCAGTGCAGCTGATGGCTCAGTTAACAGCATGAGAAGCGACCAAAGCTACCAGGAAGGCCAGACACCCTCCCATGTCATAGGGACAGCCCAAAAACTACATTTCTTGGTGTGTCCACGAAAGCCTGGTGTTTTGGGCACCGCTGGCCAGATTTCCTGAGGTAATGGTGTCTTTGGGCCAGCCGCCCCCGAGCTGCCTTCCCTTTGGAGACTGTTCTGCACTGAGGATTTCTGCTCAATGATACCCTGTAAACCACTCCCCTGGGAGGCCCCGTCCCTTCCAGACTGCCATTCTCACAGGCTGACTGAGTATTAATTCATTAACACTGCTAAAGCAGGTCGGAGCTGATTGCAAAAGGGAAAAACCTGTAATGCAGACAGGGAAACAGGCAACATGAGCAGAAATCTGGTCAAGGGTGGACACTTCCTCCATTTGTATGAGGATTCAGGAAGTCCATTACAAAGTACTTCATCACTGTCACTTAATTCCATATAGATTACAAAAGATTAATAGTTCGGCTCCTACTCCCTGCCAGCATGTTCCACAGAGTGGTGTTATCAGCCCCTCGGTGTGTGCCAGGTAGAGTTTCCCAGGACTTTGAGGAACTTTCTTTTACTCTCTAATACCTTAATAAACTGAGGCAATTCATACTGCGAGCCATTAGTGTCCTAGGCATGTCGATGGAGGAAATACACAGTGGAAATGACAGGCAACCAGCATCATGCCTTTGGGAGGCAGGAATGAGGCTGGGATGCCTACAAGTGACCTGGATGTGCTGCCTGGAGCCGGGAGCCTCTTTTTATTAGGTTGTTCCTCAAGCCGGTCTTATTGTCACTGCACACCAGAGGCCATTAATAACCCTGGGATACAGCACCAGGGTGATAAGCAAGGCCATTACACGCTGCATTCCCGTCTTCGGCCTCAAACTTGTTGTCCTGAGGAATTCAACCTGACTTCCAGATGATTAACAGCCTCTTCTTCTGCTTTTTCGTAATCTTTTCCCAGGTAAACTTACTTTGATGTGAGTTAGCTTTGAGTAGGGAAGCCATATGGGCAACCACAAGCAAAAGTGGGCATTTGCCAGTCTTCACACTTCACTATTTACACACCTTGGAGTCCAGCATCAGGTAGCCAGGCATCTTGTTACTATTCAGAAGATATCAGCACTTTCAGCAATTCCTCCACTTTCCCTCAGAACCATCATGTACCGCACATGTACCCACCACATAAAATTCAGGAGGGTTCTGTGCAGGGTGTTGGTTCATGGAGGGGAAATAGGACAGATCCAAGTTGCCCAGCCACATCTGCTCCCTGTCTCAGGCAGTTATAACTACAGAGGTGGGGAGGGGGAAATTCTCTCAGAAGTTCATCCCTCCAGATGAGGTATCGGAAAGAGAAAGACTGTGAATGGATTCAAATCTGTTGAATAGCTTCTGTAACAAGAGGGAATGCTGACCCTTGAAAATATCCCTACTTTTCTATCGGTGTTTCTTAAATGCAAAGGTTGACCATAGAAAAACTGCAATGTTTCCATTTTGTTGTTTTCTGAATGTTCATGTGTTTCAGATCTGCTTTTCATGGTTGTCGTGGTTTAGGCCCAGCCGGCAACTCAGCATCATGCAGCCACTTGCTCACTCCTCCCTCCTTGGGATGTGGAGGATAAGGAAAGGCTCATGGGTTGAGACAAGGACACTGAGGGATCACTCACCCGTTACAGTCACTGGCAAAAGAGACTGAACTAGGGGAAAATTAATAAAATTTATTAGCAGTCGAATCAGTATAGGATAATGAGAAACAATACCAAATCTTAAACCCTCTTTCTCCACTCTTCCCTTCTTCCCAGGCTCAGCTTTGCTCCCCATTTCTCTACCTCCTCCCCCCAAGCAGTGCAGGGAGATGGGGAATGCGGGTCACACAAACCCAATACAAGAGTGCTTCAGTTTCAATAATTAATGTGAACCAAAGAAAGGGGTTATCCAAAAGGATTACATAGCCCCCAAGATAAATAAAACATTGTATCTCACATTTAGCCAAAGGTTTCAGATTGGTCCATTAATGAAAGTTTCTGGGGTTGTCTCTCCCATTTCAGAGCTTAAAGAAGTAAGAGGTGATCACTGGATGAGACACAAACTGGCATTCCCTCCCCACTGAACAGTGCACTGTGAGAACTAAACAAGAAGAAATACAAGCTGAGAAGACGTATTAATATAATTATTAATATTGCTGCTGTAGTAACTACTGGTCCCTGGATGCATGCGCAAATCTTGGTGGTAAAGATGAGTACACACCTCCCTGTCTGGGGTCCAGTGGCACAGACCTATTTCTATCCTTTCATTCAAGGCTGGTCTGATTGAGAATGCCAAAAATACCTGGTGGCCCCTTCTGCTCTGACTGCTTGGCTCCCGCACAGGGTGGTGAGCAGACAAATAATGAAAAAAAGGGTCAGATAGCTGGAAGAACAAAGTGTCAGACCAAAGATCTTGGACAGAAATGTGCAGGTTGTTCTGATCAACTCCCTTTGAGAAATTGTCTGCTGAAAGACTTGGGCACTTCTGTACCTTATAGTTCACACATAATAATTTATGTACATCGTCCAGCATTTTTCAGTGTCGTAATCGTATAAAGGGTCTTAGTTCACCAGTGAATCTGGATTTTGTGGTCATAGCAAATGCAAGGATAAGCCCTGCACTTTAACAGAAGAAAAGCATGGTCCTAGAGCCATTTTTCCCATATGCTTCTTCAGGGCTGGCCCTTACTTCAGTGCTGGCCAAAAAAACCCCACAAAGACTTTTTCCTTTCTTCTTCCAGGGTTTCTTATTCCACTAAGGACGTATTATTATTTTAAACTTAATGGGAATTTAATCAGAAAGGAGTGACGCAGCGACTAGTCACCAGCTGAGCTCTGCAGAGCTCTGAAGGATGGGGGCCAAACCCCAGTCAAGCCTGCCAGAGCTCTCTTTTTGGTTTGGAAATCATTACTTCTGCCTCCCGCCGACAGCTCCATGGTCATGGCAGCTGATTACAGTAACGAGGGAATTAAAACCTTCACCTGCTGTGGCTCTCACTCAGCTTCCCTCCCCGCCAAGTGCTATCTTTGCTGGTAACAGCCTCCAAAAGCCCACAGCATCTTAAAATTGTGGCAGATGTTTTGCTTTAATAGTGGAGGAGGAGAGAGAGAAGAAAGGGAATCGGTGACAGGCCATGAAGTAGAAAGGTGGGAGGAAAAACAACAGAATGGAACAATCCCATCTGCTTTTATCCCTCCATTAGCTGACACGGTAAATTAGGGTGGTGCAGATGGGTTTATCTGGGAGGGATGCTATGCTGCCGAGTGGAGAACAAGGTGAAGGTGTCCATAAGAAGTACCTCTCACTGAGTTAGAGCATTTTGAGGGGGGAAAAAGTCCAGAAAACTAGGAAGTTCCCCAAATGTGACCCCGAGCTAAACTCAGACCCATTTGGTGCCTCATTAATATAAGCCTGATTTTCTATCCTGTTCTCATACCTCTGAGTTCATTCTAAGATTATGTTTTAAATGTGTCTGAAATTTGCAGTTGTTCAGGTCAAGGGTTTTGCTTTGACACTCATTTAACTATTCTTGGCTGTTCCTGTGTCACGGGAGGTCTGAGAGTATTTCCAGGTTTATCAGCAACATTTCTTCTGAAAGTTGCTCCTCTAACCCTGCTTTTTTGTGTGTGTTGCTGATAACCCATGACTGAAATAATGGTGTGACCATGTGCTTGGCTGGGATCCACCTGGATGTGAAAAAGTACATGCCAGAGTGGTCCATTTTTGCCAGCTGTATTCCCACCGAGGAGGCTTCAGAGCTAATGAAGACATTCAGCAGTAACAAAACAAATCCTCAGTGAAATCCCAGAGAGTTTCAGACCCAGAGTCCTGCAGCACGCATTATTTTGTTGAGCATTTCTCTTCTCTTACATTCTGCATTTCTCAGGTGTCTTTTAAAACAAAAACCAAACACACTTCTGCTCCCCTGTCCCCATCAACTTCCCTGAAGATGCCCTCTGTTTTCTTCTTCAGCTTTGACACCCCCAAACCAACAGCAACATCAAGGAAATCTGCAGAACTTCCCAAGTTATCAGCGATGGAAAGGAAAGTTGGGATGCCAAGGTTGCCGCGGTACAGTAGAAAAGTGGGAAAACTTTGTCAGTCTGGTTAGAAGAAAATGTAGATGCATACAGCTAGTACAGGCACCCAAAACCACCCCCAATGGATCTCCAGCCCACAGGGGTGTCTTAGAAGACACACTGATTATGGCTTTTTTTAAACAGAAAACAAGGATGTAGCCTATTCTTGTGCAAAAGAAGAAACCTGATGTGGAGAAAACCCACCTGCTTTCCATTTTTAAGGCATTTTTCCATTCTTGGGAAAGACTGTGGGCAATTGTGTAACCACATAAAAGTTGTTTTATTTCCCCTTTATTAGAAAAAATAAAAAGATATGCAGGATTTGCAACTGTTCTGAGGACAAAATGTGTGACAAGAATGAATGACCCCTTTTCATTAATATGTATGTCTTTTAGCTAAGCTTTTAGTGGAAAAACTGCTGTAAAGAAGCCCAAAAGTGACTTGAAGTCTGATGCTCTGCTAACTTGGCAAATATCTGAGGATGAAGTATGGAGAAGAGCTAACCTATAAAGTATCCTGTATTTTAACAGCTTGTTTCTCCATTAAGAATTTTTAGACATCAATAGAACAAATTGTCCTGTATTGTATGTTACATGTCTGTGTGCTGTAAAAACATCAAGGCTTTTGTCAGCTTGCTACTTTAACCCTTAAACACATTACTGATGGCTGGTCCTCCAGCAAAATCATTGTCCTCTGGTTTTTGTTGGAAAGCTGCTGTTGATTTTATGGATGTGCAGCCACATCATCGTTTGTTTTCACCCTCAAGAAGATCCAGATGCTGGTGGTGATTTTATTACAGTTGATGTTGCTATTTGCTTGTGAGCTCCTCCGTGGACCAGGATGCTGTCAGATGAAGAAATACAGAAACATCAAACAAAAAGACACCAAAGGCTTTTGTAATTTTAGCCACAGCAGGGTAGGTTCCTGCAAAACGATGGAAAAAAAACCCAAAACATTCATTGACCACAAGTTACATGCCTGCTTTTGGGCTATCTTACATGAACAAGAGTGGCATTACAAATGTAATTCCAACCTTAGCAGCTGAAGGTACAGGAGGGCTGTATGGGTAGGTGGAGTGAGCCGGTGTGTAGTGTTAAGGGGCAGCAGTGGGGACTTTGTGTAAGGGCGAGCTGCAGATGGGCATTGCTGCAGTCTGGGTCTCTCCGTTGACAAGGGCTGGTTGCTCTGGCCAGACTTTGAACCTTCTCGCCAGGATTTCTGGCGCCATCTTCACTTCTTCCTGCTTCATTCTGGGGCCGGGTGACTCCCTGCGTGTCCTGCCTGACCTGGGAAACACTGATAGCCCCGCCAGCAGCTCCCACTCACACAATATTCACGGTGTCCTAGTGGCTTCCTGCACATGTGACCTTGAGATAACCACCATGCGCCCTCCCTGTGGATACAGCCTCTTGAGCAGGTTCCCACCAGGCTGGGTCGACACTAACTGCTTGAGCGGTGGCTGCTCTGCAGTAATTGTCCATGTGCTCACCTTAATCCACAATAAATGCAAGTTTACTTGCTCCAGTTTCAAAGAGTCATGAAGACCCTCACGTCCCACTTCTGTTACCTGGGGACTGTCACTGGGGCAGGGCTGTCACACTGGAGAGCTCATTAAACTCAATCCTACAGCTACATTAGCATCACAACATGCATCTCCTGGTTATTTTCAGGCTCTCACTGAGAGTGATTTCATGGTGGCCCTGCTTGCAAAAAGAAACAAAATAAGAAACTCCTTCCTGCCCTTTCCCAGAGCCTGAGGCTTGCCTGTTCTTCACAACTGCATTTTGGGAGAAAATTACTCTCATTGAAATGAATTCCCCCTTTCTTCCCCTAAAAATATTGTTTATAGCACAGACCATCTCCAGAATCTGGCTCACACCTTGGTTTTATAATTTGGGCAAGGGGGATGGTGGAGGCAACACCATTGTGAAGATGCAGAAGGTGTTTAAGCTGATCTTGTTATTACAACAAATTACTCACTTTAATGAGTCAATCATTCATGAAAACCTGCTGGGGCAAGTGCAGAAGGCAAGAACCCATGGCTGGTCTTACTAACCACCAACCCAGTGGTCTCCAGGCTTCAGCTGTAGCCGTAAGACATGGAGAGAAGGGCTGCGAAATGATTGCTGACCTTCCTCTGATGCTGGACAACCAAACACAAAATCCTCTCCACATATATGTTCTCAAGAGTGCAAGCAAAAAGAAAAACCAAACAGCATTTTGGGGAAATGGTGCAACATGTGAATATTCATCTTAGCTGCATTTTTTTACTGTTCTTACAAAAAATAAAGGGAAACTTGATGTCACGTGTGTAAGGTGGACTTTGGGATCTCCTCAAAAAGCTCCATGAACATTTAGTTGAAAAATGTTAAGGCAAACTGAATTACTCCAATATTTATGCCAAGCTTTTAATGAGAGGGGTAGCAGCTGCAAGACTAACCAGGAAATATCTGAGCAGCCGGTGCTTGACCAGCTTCTGGAAGGTGTTTTTGAGGAGCTGGTGACTGAGCTCCATGACGTAGGTGGTCCCTTCCAGCTCTGTGTGCCTGGGAATGGCTGTGGCTCTCTCCCAAGCACCACTGGCACTAATGTATTTACATTCCTTGCCATAGCATGCTTTTCTAGAGCCAACAGGTTTTATACCTGGAAGTCCCATAAACGACTCCCACACAAATCTGAAGAATTGACCTAAGAACTGAGATGGGGAGAGAGGCAGCAAGGTCTGCGAACACTGCCACCGTGCTGCTCAGTGGGGAGAAACCCAGCACCAAAGCACCCTACTCCTTCAGTGATTTACTCCTGAACACATGGAAATCTCTCTTTCTGCTGGGGAGCATTTGGCAGGAGAGTAAACAGGTCCTCCTCTCTCTCTCTTTGTGTTCAAACATGGGAGTTCACATCCTCTGCCTCTTCCTCTCCACTGCTGGCCCCCTGGAAGAGCAGAAGCACACCCCAGGGACGGCTCAACAAACAACGCCGAAGGGCAGCAGGGCGAGAACAAAGAGCTCTTCAACCCTGTGAAAAGCTTGTCCTGGAAAAGGGAGTCAATCCCAAGGCAGTACCAGCATGGGGATTAAAAAAGCACCAGGAAAGCAGAACAAAAGCGAAGATAACGAGGCTTCAATGGTCGTCTTGTGCATGTCTTAGACTTCATGCGTACGTGGGTTTCCATATATATATTTCCAGAAGGGAAATATGAGCCTTGTTTATAAAAATTACAGGCTTACTTCCGAGTTTAACCTCTACCCTTTACACAGCAGCCTAAGCCTAGGAATTGCTTTGTGCAGGGCAGTGTGTTACGCTGCCCCAATTTGGGTTTGAAAGGAGTAAGCAATTCAGGGTTTTGTCACCTATCTGCTACCTGGTTTTGACTCCCAGGATCCCAGTGAAATGCAAGAGCTTTGCAAAGAGCTTCAGGACTTGCTGTGAATGCACTATTCCCACCCTGGCATCCACATTCCGGCTCCTCTTCCTGTGCCCTTCACTCTCCCAGTGACAAGAGCCTTGTACCTCCCTCTGATACTTACCCTTGTAGCTACTTCTTGTAGCTTTCCCATTTCTTATTACTACGTGTTGTACATAACCTTGTAACTTGTGCCTGTAGTTATTTCTCATAACTACATTTCATTACCCCTGTACCTGCAGCTCTTGCTGGCTGTAGACACAGTTCCCAAGAATTATGTGACGCCTATGATAAATATTTATATGTCTAAATGCCTAAAACATGCAGTGTAAATCAGTAGAAGAATTAGGAATTTATCTAATACATTTATTAGATAGATATGTATATATATATGGGTTTTAATGGTGGTGTCCCTCCTTAAACCAGGGATAGGCTGTAATATACATACATTTGTGTATATATTAGATAAACACCTAACCCTTCCACACATTTACACGGTGTGGTTTAGGCATGTAGGTATGCATAGTGGTAGACATAAATTCAACTAGAAAAAAGCTGCCTTTGCAATACCATTGAATTTCACGGGAAAGGAATAAATTGGAAGAGGTGGGTAGGGAGCTAACAAGGTGATACCCATAGGGAGGTCCCTGTGATGTTGTGGGCAAACACAACTGCTCTGGTCAGAAGAGGAGGAGGACTGCATAGTGTGGGCTGTTGACCTCTTGTCCTGAGGAAAAACAATGTCAAATTGGGTTACTTTTTAAGTGCTGAGATGGTAGGTACATCAAGGGAGTATGAGGAGTCAAATTTCCCATTTGCATTTAATCTTTGGATATCATGGGGCAATGTAAATTAACACCACACTGTGCCTGGGATGGGAGCCCTCACCCAGGAGCTCTGCTTTGACACCCACCCATCAGAGTCCACCCCAGGCTTAAGACAGGACACCACCATTAAAATCAAATAAAACCCTTAACTGAAAGAACTGAGTGTTGTAATATTGCTCGTTGCCCTTCTCTCAGGCAAAACTCCTGCTGGGAGCACCCAAAGGTTTTCCCAATCTTGTGTTGCTGCAACAGAGCGCCCAGTAACAGAAGAATAAAACCAAACAGTTGTATAAATGCGAATTTTCTTGCCCTGAATCTGTTGTTTCTGTTTGCATGATTCATTGAATGATTCCATTGGAGCCTGTAAATAACTTCCCCCCCACTTCTATTATTACACTAATAATTCTCCTGAGATTGAAAATGTGTTTATTTTGACTCGAAGATTGTAAAACCACAGGAATAAAATAAGTTGAGGCTGCCAGAGCTTTATTTAATTTCTTGTTCTTTTGCTGAAGCTCTGAGAATAACTTCTGTTTCCTGCAGAAGAAGGAAACTGTGTTTTCCTTGACTTATGTAAATATGACTTCCCCACTCATACATTTTCCCACTGCTGGAAATAGGCAGGAATCTTCCCAGTGCCTGAAGTTTGCAGCCCATGTTTAAGGTTTAAGCTCACCATGGGCTGGCTTGGAGGGGTTGGAGATTCCCTGGATGGAGGTTAGGTCCTTACAGGCACGCAGCGGCTGGGCAGAATGAGAGGAGGTGCCCGCCAGCTCTCAGCAAGGACCTTCGTCCCGACCAGAGAGCTCTGACTTCATTTTGACCTCAAGGCAATGCTCCTCTGTGTTCATTTTTTTTCTATGATTTAAATCATTTGGCCGTAACGTATAATCAAGGCTTCCCTTACTGAGGGGAGCTGCAGCAAGAACAGAGGGAGTAAAATATAGGCTAACCATGTAATGGGAGCGTGTGAATGTGGGATGGGAAATGCAAAGGGGAGGACAGGGAGGCAGAGCTGCAGTATAAAAGCAGCACTGACATCGGGAGTTATTTCTCCGGCATGTATATAATCATACGATAATATCCAGTTGGGAGAACGTGGTGGAGTGTTTCAAACAAAGGAAATGGCTGGTGCCTGGAGCTCCTCTGCGTATTTATTACCCTGACATAATGATATAGAGAAATAAAAGAGCAGCGGAGGCTGGCGTTACAAGCAAGCGACTGTTGCTGCTACTGTCTGCAGCACTGCTGGGAACGTGCCTGGCTCGGGCTTGGTGTGCAGGATGGATTTGGAGAGGATGTCAGTGAATTATGGAGGGTTTAGGAAAGCACACCTAAAAACTGACACTTCAAAACCTGGTTGCACAGCGGGCATCTCAGGAGTTTGACCCATTGAGCTCCCCAAGGAGGAGGGCAAGAGGTAGATGCATCACAGCTGGCTGGTCCCCACCTGAAGGAAAGGGTTGCTGATGGCAAACCAGTCTTCCATGGAGCCAGCAGAAATGATGCCAGGGCTGGAAGCTCAACCCAGATAAGATGAGCCCAAGTGGGAGGTGGAAACGTGAATCCATTTCTAGTCGTGACCCTTGCTAATGCAATACTGTAAAGACTGCTCAGGGAGGCAAGATGCTTCTCCAGGCATTTAGGTTGGAGCTTTTTCTCAAAGACATACTCCAATGCAATCAGGGAATTACAGGCTCCTTGCAAAGGTTTTAAAACTTAATTATCTAGCCTCTGTTATGCAAGAGGCCAGGTAAGATAACATTCCTGCCCGGCCTTTAATCAATTATATACCTGTTTGCAAAAGCACTGAATGATCTGGGGTTCCTTCAGCTTTCAAGGGTCCTGCTGCAAGAAGCCTGACTTTTCCAGGGGAGGTACCACCTGCTTCTGGCAAATCCTCTATCTTCCAAGGTTTCTCCATCTATCCTACCCAGAAATTAGGCCACTGTTCACATCTGAAAATGATGTTCCCATCATTGCACTGACAAATGCACTGTAGATCTAGAAAGCTTAAAACCCTAGGAATCCCTAAACTCCCAGGAATCCCTAAACCCCCACTTTTTCCATAAAGGCAATTACTTTCCTATAGCTTGGCTCTTTCATACAAAGACGTCCCCGAGTGCTGTCCCCATAAATGAATCTTTTCACCTGAGGAAGACATCTATCTGCTTCCCTACCAGGGCCATTTCTCTTCTCACTGTGCTCCCAGCTATTCTGCAGTTATTTATCTATTTTTCTTTTTTTTTTTTTCTTTCTATTACTGCTGAGGTGATGGCAATTCCCTGTAACAATATAATCCTATCTAATTTATCATGATAAGTCTGTTCTGTTAATGCAATGGGAGTCCCTGTTAGCTAGAAAATTACAGGCAAGAAATACCAGTGTAAGCCATATAGATCTTGCACATTACTGCGGCTAAAGAGCTGAGGGGGAAAAGCTCGCCTGCTGCTGATAATCAGTGCAATGTATCGCTGCTGTGGTCTACTCATAACCCTTGAAATGAGGTTTTAATTCCTGAAGTCTTGCACAAACAAAAGAGTTTCAGAGAGAGAGACGTTGGGGTGGGGGGAGAAGAGCAGTGACCTTTGCGAGTGAACTCGCAAGGAAACAACGTGCCTCAGCCTTAGCTTGATTTTTTAAATGTGTTTTCTTTTTTTTTTTTTCTTCAGAATGAAGTTGGCCTTTGGAAACCCAGAAGCACCGATTGTCAGACACTGACCAGATCCCACGTGCTTTGTTATTCCAGTGTTTAATCCCTGAGGAGGCCAAGTCACACTCAGATTTTAGACATGACCTGGGTTCTCATTGCTCTGGACTGTATTTCTCTGGCTGGTCAGCAGCTCAAGAAGCTTGGACCGCCCAGTACCCCAGAAAATGTAAGGAAGTGGCCAAAGTGATGTGCAGGTTTTATCACTGGAGTAAACCTCACCCATACCCTGAGCCTGGCATCCTTGTGCAGTGCAGGACTTTCTTTACAGGATCTCCTTTGTCCAGAATACTAGAGATTAAAGCATCCTTATTTCCTTATTAAAGGAATAACAATGAGGAATGAGGCGCATTACCCCATATGTGTTATGTATGTTATATGTTACATATCATGTATCATGCAGGCAGTGTTATGATGACCACTTTTCTTTTTGATGGTGATGACCCATAAAAAATAATTATAAAAACCCTATGATTCTCCAAATTCTGCATCTCCTCCAGCTTCTTCCTCTTCTTCCTCTTGTTCAAGAATATCTGCAATACTGTGGTGGGCCAAGGCTCCAATCTGGGCCTCGATTTCCCATCTTTTTGCTTTTACCATCTTCTAAAAAGCCATTTATTTCCCCCTTTTGTCTAGGCTGCTTGTCACAAGCTCTATGGCCCAATGTCCCCCCACCTCTGCAAGCAGAAACTGCCATTTGCTGCTATCGTTATTGTGTGAGATCCTGCACTTCCGAAGCAAACAAAAACACACCCAAGTTGCCGCCTCTGGCTCCGAGCTTTTCCCCATCAGCTCCCTGACTCCGCAGAGAGCACTCCCATTTCAGCCCTCACTGGAGCTCCTCGGGGTGAGATTGCAAGCGCCAGGGAAAGACACATGTTTCCCATTACACGCCTAAGTCTTAGCAGAGCCCTGGTGACAAGAGATCTTACAAAATAGCACTGGGTGGAAAGGGGCCGCAGGTGGGGGAGGGACTGGCTGGTTAGAGGGGCAGATTCACAGGAGGGAACCCTCTTATTCATAAAATAAGGACGATGGAGAGAGGATAATAGTAAACCTAGCAGTGGTTAATTTTAGCACAAACAAACAAAAATAATTCACTTTATAAAATGCTCTCCCAAGCTGGCCAGGTCCTGGGATATGTTGTTCACGGCATTTATTCAAATCCATGCTATATCATACGAAGCTGCTGCAAGAAATAAAGAAAAGAAACCCACCCAACACCTCTGTTTATATAAATCACTTGCTTTAACCCAAGAGTTATTCTCAGTGCTGCTCTCATCACCGTCGTCCTGTTCCCTCACCCCGCTTGGAAGCACTCCCTTGTTTCCAGGGTTGTGTTACAATCCCATTTGTTTCTCACTATAAAACCAGCTCATTACGTGGCTCTTCCCATCCCTGCTGTTACAATACAGTATGCAATTTTGCATTTGCTTATGACACACCATGATCCAAGCAATATAAATATCATGGCTGATCTGGTGTTAATCATCTCGGTCCTGTCTGATGGGAGGGCAATTGAAACTACACTATAGCTCTGCAGGTTATTCATAGAATCAGCTCACTAATTTTTACTGGAATACATTCGCATTTGAATGACATGTTTATTGGAACTTCTTTTGCAGTCAAAGAGAGTTATTGTGGGCATGGGCTAAATGCATTCAGCCATTATATTCTGCAAGCCACAGCTAAACGCCAGACCAGGGTTGAGCTGGGTTTGAACAGCCTATCTATAAAATCTCCATGTATCACCAAAACAGACTGGCTAAAGAGTCTACAAGCTACCAGCTTAATACATTAGCCTAATACTTTAGCTCTTAGCCTAATATTAAAATAACAGTAATTGTCAGAGGTACAAATGTTGCGGCCAAGATGAGAGCGCTTGGAAAAGGCAGCCCTCAAAGGGAGCGGGTCATCAGCCAAGAGAAATAAATTACCTTCAGCTCCCAGCACTCCAGCTGTATCTAAATCAGCTTAAACGTAAGATATCCACAGACTGGTTTTATCTCCTTGAAGCGGAGGAGGGTTTATGGTGCTGCTTGATGGCAGGCAGCTATTGGGGGCTCTGCTTTGCAGGATCCTCTGGGATGGCAATCACCTGCCAGGTTAAAGAGCCTTCCTCTCCCAGATCTGCTGGACTTATCTCCGAAGGGAATCTGGCTGCTCTTCCATTTTCTGCCTCCATATCAGATCCTAAAGTACTTGGCAGTTGCTTTGCATGACAGTGTGCTCTCTTCCAGCTCTGGTACTGGCTCCCTGGGCAGTTGCTGATGCTCCCACCCCGGCTCCTGAGCAACTCCTGAGGTCAGCCATGGAATACTCATCTGGGAAGTTAAATCAACACAAAGATCCTTTTCTTTGCTAGTTTTTATAGCCCAAACCTGTGCTGTCATGGAGAACTGGTATTTAGATGGGCTCCATCGGAAAGGAGACTCCCAACACTTTCCCACCGTGATGGTTTTATTAGGCACATTAGCACCTCCATGCCGGATCTTCCTCCGCTGAGGGTGAGCGGTCTCACTCGGGCTGGGATTTAATTTCTCTCCCCACCCTTGGGGGCTGTGTAAAGCAGAAAACAACACACATTTCAGGTTCGCTGGGGACACAAAACTTGGCGAGTCTTGCAGAAAAACTCAGTGGAGACACAAATCCATCCTGGGAGCTGGCAGCAAGCACAGCCCTGGCCCTCCCAAATAATCACTGGTAGGCTTCGCAATAAAACGCTCCGTTGCTCCTGCAGGACACGAGGGGTTTTAGCCTCGAGTTCGGGATTTCGCTTTGAGTTTGTGAGTCTGCAGCCTCACAGAAGGCCAGCTGTTTTTTGGGGGGGAGGAGGGTGAAATCCCCATCCTGCTTTCTCACAGACCAGTCCAAAGCACAGAGCTCAACAGAGCTGTTAATTTGGCTTTTGCTGTGAACCTGCTTCTCTTCAAATGCAAAACTGAATTAATAGAAACCAACCTTAAAAAAAAAAAACCTAAAGTTGCAGAGTGTGCCTTGGTATTTAAAAGAACCTGGGATGCCAGGGGTTTTTTGTCCCTAATTTGCAAATTCCTCATTTTTTAAGGGAATATGCTTGTTCTAATGATGGTGGCCAGGACAATGTAAGCAATAAAAGCTTTCATGGATTTGATTCAGACCACTATTAAATGAAGTGTAGACTTGCAAAATTATGAGAAATAACTTCTTTCCATCTTGAGATCTCAGTTCCTCGCTGACACCAAAATGTGAGTATAAAACTGAAATAGCTTTCACTGAGTTATTTTTGCTGAAACTTTGCACAACTACAGGCAAAAGCCCAAAACACTGCTGAATGCAAAACACAAATGACTTTATGCATTATAAACCAGTCCAGCTCAAGTACTGAAGAACTGCTCAGAAAAAAAATCAAGAGGAGTTTTTGTGTTGTTTTGTTTCAAGAAGGCAACATTTCTTATTAAAAGAAATTGATATTTTTCCCAGACTTCAATTTTGGAATGAAACTGGAGTCTGATTACAAGTCATGTGAAATGAAAATGTACCATTGAATAATGCAGTATTAATGTCTTTCTTAAGAGTATAAGGCAGAGGACATTTTTACAGGCTCATCTTTTCGTTTTCACTGTCTTTTTTTTGCAATGCTTTTGTTAGAGGGAGTGACAGCAGAAAGAGGCCATGCAAGGCTTAAATATGGGCAGGAAATTTCCCACATGAGGACAGGCAGAAAAATTTGCTGAAATGTCAAAACTTAACCCTGCTTGCCGGGAAGTGGATGTGAGACCAACACCTTTCAAAGTATTCAGATAGGAAGACAGCTCATGTCTCATCCCATGACAGCCTGCAATCCAGATATTAGGGGATAAAAGCATTTTAAATGCTTTTAGAGAAACAATTAAAGCAGGAGTCTGCTGGCATGCAAGATGGCTAGCTGCTATGGATTTTGGTTGGATGAACCATGCATTTGTGAGCAACCTGGACCAGCTACACCATGCTGATGAACTGTGACCAGAAGCTCATAGGGGATGGGGAGATTTGGGCATCATTCTGACACAGATCTGGGGTTCCCACATCTCTGTCAAGGGCCTTTCTGGTTAAATATACACATTTATAGTAAGTACCTTATGATGTCAAGAAACCTTCCTTCAGGAGAGCTTTGTTAGAAAGAGCTGGTTCCGAGGAAATGCTTCTTTTTAACAAAAACGAGGTAGATAAGATAGGAGAAAACAAAGAAAAAATAAAGAACAAAGCAGAAGAGGTTCATCCAAAACTTCCCAGCTGTCTCCTTGCCATTATGTTTTGGTCAATCCCATGCTATTTCATTTGGGAGAGTAGGTCAATGGCTACAGCTTCTCCCCTGAATAAGGTCCCACAGGCTTCCTAATTCCTGTCATCCCCCCCACCTGATAGCTAGTTTGGGACAAACAAGGTGTTTACCTTCCCTGCACCTCATTTTCTCTGATGGTAATAATGGGAAGTGATGATTGCTGCCTGCTTTGATGAAGTCTCCTGTGATCTACAAATGAAAAATGCAGTGTAAACGCAAGGAATGTAATTATTATTATCACCAAAGAAGCTGCCTGCTGACCTCGAAGCTGGTTTATAGATTCATAATTGGTTTAGATTGAAACGTCAATGAGGCAACGTGTTTAAACATGCCATTGCGTTCTCAGTATACCCAACCCAGTCTTGAGGGACAGTAAATACTGCAAGTGGGGTTAACCCATGTTTCAGGACACCACAATATCTTCCTCTTAGATAATCTTCTGAGCTCCAGCTGTCCCGGTGATGGAAAAGCAGTCGATACTGATTCTGTCATACAAGTCAGGTTAGTTTTCAGACTATGTTTTCCTATGACCAATTGTGTGCAGACCTCAGGAATGAGAACAAAATAGTATTTGACATTTACAGAGAGGATTTAATTTCAGAAAAAGCCTGTGTATAGCAGAATCACATAGCAATGAAGACCCCCTTCCAGGCTGAAAAAGGGCTGATATTTAATATTGTATAATCACTTTACACTTCCCTTGAACATAGAGGGTGAGGATTCAAATGCTGTATCCTGTTAAAATTACAGGAGAAGCCCCTGTCGACAGAAAGTCATTTTCCAAATGGGAATTTAGCTTTAATTATAGGTCAAACAACTCTTCTTAAGTAAAACGTCCCCTTATTTAATGATGTGACACAGTATCGCTGTAGGGGCTTTGCTTTTCAGCAGTCTTCTCCCTACCTCTTATTTATTATCCTAATCTGGCCGGAAGGAGAAAACAACAGAACGGAAGGGAGGGGAATGGGGGCTATAAACCTTCCTGCTTTTAAGCAGAACTCAAGCCCTAAGTAAAGAGAGGTTGGGAAGCCACTTCCTCCTCCATCGACAGGTTATTCCATAATTACCCTCTCCTTGGCTCTCTCCACCTTCCCCTGCAGCCTGCAGCTGGAGTTGGAGCCAAGATCCTGGGCAGAGCGGACACACCAACAGGTCCCCTGTTTCCCAACGTTGTGCAATGCACTCTCTGTTATCGATGTCCTCAGGAGCTTCCCACAGCTGAGACAAAAGGTCTGGGGTTATTTGTAGATGTCTATAATTTGCACGGTCCTCCCTTAGTGTGATTTGCTCTTAAATATAAGACTGGAACTCCTGTGCAGAGTCGTCCCTCTTATTGCTTGATGTTTCCTGTGTACGGTGCGTGCTGTCAAAACAAATATTCTCCTACCCTTGTTTACCGTGTTCAAGTCTTCAGCAAGTCATACATCAGGCCTGGCTTCCTCTCAGCTCCTTATAATCATGATTGCCTGAATAGGAGCTATTAAAGGCTCCTCCTCTTGGGAGGCCCTTTTCCTCCCAAGAAAATGAACCCAATTTCTAGGATGTGACATTCTGCTTCTTTTTGTGAAAACGGTGGTTAGAAATCCACTTAGCCGCTCAGTAATATCGGGATCATCCGTCATTAGCTTTCAGCCCATCCCCTGTAGCCAAGCTGGCTCCTGGGTTGTTTCCTCCATGGATATTTAAAGACTATCGTAGTATTTATCTCTCCTTCCTTTGCTATTTGTGTGCTAGATCCTTGGGCTTGTGTTTCATCACTGTTTTCATCGCTTTTCCCATGTTTCAGCAACAGACAGTGCTTGATCCAGAGTTTGTGGACAGAGGAGGAGACCCGTAGATGGCCTGTGCCTGGCAGGGCTGGACTAAGGTATCCTACAACTGCTCCCACGTAAGGTGGGGCTGGGGTTTCCCACGGGTCCAGCCCCCAGACCTGGCCTATGCACCAGCCGTTTCACACCAGAGCACAACCTGTGTGATGGAAACTATTGAGCTCAGGCTGAGTTTTTTCTCCTTTAGGACCACAGGCTATTCTGGACTTGTGAGCTGCAAGGGGACAAACCTGATGATTTATCCACTAAGCCACATAGGCCCCTCAAACGGCTCCTTAATGTGAAACATGTGCTGCTGAGCCCCGGCAGTTAGTTCTCACTTTGGCTTAGCCCCTGTTTGCACAAATGCCGAGAGCCATTGGACAAGAGATTTTTTTTTTTGGTAAGGAGAGCAGCATTCCTGGAAATCCCATTGCTGTAAGAAGAGGCTGTCTCTGCTGGCACTTATTTTGACTCTGGCCCGAGTTATTTACAGAAGGCGAAGGATGTTTCGTATGACTTTTATCTAATTATGATGGGCTTATGCAGATTAAGCATTCTATGACTTACACTATTTATGGCAGTCAGGGTGTGTTGGTAGCAGAGCATGGGCACAGTGTTCAGGACTCAGGATCCTTACATCAAAGGTCATTTAGACCTCTTGCTAAAATCTGCAGGAGCAGAAGAACACCAAGATTCACAGAGACCTTGAGGTGCTTGGCAGGTGCCTCACAGCAAACTGCAGAGGAAACCAGAGCTGGGTGACTTGTATCACTGGGGTAATTTTAATCCCCATCCCTTCATTATCATAGGCATATTAACTCCCACTTTACCTCCCTGCATTGCTCTAGGGAGAGGAAATGGGTTGTTAGAAGTATCACCTTCCCTGGAGGTTTTAGCACAGAGATGGCTGCATCATGTCTAGCATCTGCTAAGCCCTGAGGAGCGATTAGCTCAGGGTGCCTGCACAGGTCAGGGGGGGAGGAAACAGGTAACCTCTGCTATGGATCCCAGGAGCTATGCCAGGAGTTTTACTGAGCTCAGGAGCAAGGCTTCAGGCCATATCTCACAGGTTGGTAAGCAAATGCACTTGCACAGATGTGAGCATAGCTCACCACAGTTCTACCCCAGCCAGTGTGCTGGCCAAGAGCAACCCTTGCCACTACTCTTATTTTAAAACAATTAATCTTCTTTTGCCCCTTGTACCATGTTTTGAAATACTAAAGAACAGAAAAATATACTCCTTGAATGCAAAATGATCTTGGAGTCAAGCACGCTTCTTTTGCCCTTAGTGCCTGCAACTATGTGGGGCTGCGCCGGAGCTGGGCAAACAGGTTCACACAAAAATGTTTACCATTTCCTAATGAGGATTGTTTGGAATTTCCTAGTCCATGAAAAAAAAGTTAATATTTTGTTTTTCTGTCTCAGTTCAGAAGGAAAATACACAGTAAAATACTGGAATTTCTCAAGGGAAACCCCAAACTCAAAATTGTCTTAATAAAGCAGGGTATGGCTAGGAGAAACCCCAAACATTTTTGGCAACTAGAAATACCAGCAGGCCAGCTTCCTCTGCATAAGGTTACCTACCTTGGCTGATAGTGTAGATAGGGGGAAATACCATATGGATGTTCCTTGATGATACACTTCCCTTCTGACTCCTGACACCCGCCCTGGTTTCCTGGAGTACCTAAACACAACCACAAAAGGTTTTCCATGGGTGGAGAAGAGTGACTGCTTCAAAACCAAACCCACTCCATGCCCCAACCTCACCCCGCTCCTGTCCACCTTGGCACCATAAAACATTTTGCCTCTCTATGTTCTTAAGTTCATTTTCATGATCACCTGGGTTTTATCAGCAAAAATGCATGTATTTTCCCCCATAACAAAAAATAAAGCACAGCAGCTGATGTATGGACAAGCACCACAGCAAAAGGTCTCCCCTTCCCCACTGCAGCAGTGGATGCAGCGGCAAGCGGAGCTCAATCCATGCAATTTTTTTCCCCCCTTCTGTACTTAAGTAAAAATAGCTGCTCATAAATATAACCAAATTGGGAGAAAAAGTCCTGAGGCAGACTGGAAGCTCATTACAGGTCCTGTGCTGGAAATGTTTGTGTTAGCTTTCCATTAAAGCACGATGTGTATTTTGGGAGGTTGGCTACAGGCAGCCTGTTCTGTACCGAACCCTCTGGCTCGTTGCAGAGGTGCCAGCCTGTCGAAGGCCGTACCGCTATGTGCTAATATCTTCTCCCAGAGAGGTCTGACGGGTGGTTCGTTAGCTTAAGCACTAATCTATGTGCTCTCGTATTTATTTGTATGGAGACCTGCTCTGCAAGAAAGCTGCTTTCCATGCTCTTTCCTCTGAACAGTTAATCCACCTGCTCCGTGCCTAGCCTGGCCCACTTCCGCAGGGAACTGCTTCCTTCATTGCAAGATAAGACATGCACAGCTTAATGCCTCCAGTAAGCTCACCTTCTTTCTTCAACAGCTCAGAAAGGCAATTGCCTTCCTATTTTCAGTGCCAGTGCAGGCACGGAGCTGACACACAGTTATTTGAATATTTGTCCTTAATAAATAAGACTGAAGATGTAACCCTCCGCCTAGCATCCCTCTGCTTACCCCTCTGGCCTATTAACATATGGTGGGCGGAAAGTCTTCTGCAGCCTTTTGTCCTACTCATGTTCGCCGGTGTCTGCGCGGTTACCGGTTATCAACCCAGAGGGCTGCTGTCTGCTTTCAGCAAGGTCAAATCTGCATTCCACTTTGCTCTGGCTCTGCTGGTCTGTCAGCTGCAGTGCAAGAATTTAGTGTAGAGGTAACTTCCAGTTCCTTTGTAGCTCCTTTGGAAAGCTGCAATGATTATGTGTTTTGCTGTGTGGATTTTAAGGTACACGTCAATCCATGACAAAATCATCTTTACAAGACTTCTTAACCCTCCAGCTTCTCATCCCCCAAGGAGTATTCTCCAAACCTCTAAGACATTTTCCATGTGTATCCTGGCTCATGCTGGCCCAGCTCACTTGCATAACAGCCTCATACCTGATTTATACCAAGTGTAAAGTGACTTACCCTCACCAAACCAAGCCTGGAAACACTGCCCATCCATCAACGTTGCTTGGAGAAACACATCTTACACATTGGCACAGAAGTCATTAACGTTCATTTTGAAAAGGGGTCTTTCTGCATCTGCGGACAACCCCACTAGAGAGGGTTATCTCAGAAGTACCCTGAGGTCTAGCAGATAAGGTGCCTGACTGAAGAAGGCATGGAGGCAGGTGAATGCTATCAAGCCGTTATTCTCCCAGGGCCTGGAAGGTGGAAGGGTTAAGATCTGATAAGGAATCTCTCCTGTTGGAGAATATCAGATTAAATCTGACCTACAAGCAGAAGGTGATACTATCTAATTGCTTGCACAAAGAAAAATTGGTTCCCAGCTAGTCCCTTCCCCACTGATTTTGTGTTAACTCGCAGACTTACGTTATTGTAGGGGAAGCAAAAACCTGAACAAAAAGTAGGCAACCTTTAAACTTAGAAGCATTATTTATGAGGAAATCCCATGAAACGCTAACCAGGAGATTCAGCTATGGGAGAACGGCATGATTTAATAAGAAAAAGTTTGGGTTTTTATAAATAAAAGCAAAGGGATATGAGGCATGGGAACACAGAAGTTGTTAGTAATGAATAACAAGGGAAGTATTAACAACATGTAACAGTGAGGCCAATGAGCTGCCGGGACAGCTGGCCAAGGGATGTGGTAAATCCGATATAAATTAGCACCTTTACATCAAGCCTGTATGTCTTCCTAAAGGACATGCAGTACCACAGTAATGGGCTACAGGGCTAAATGTGAGAGCTACTGGGTGACTTCTGAGTGAGGGATGGAGCATCCTGCTGGCCTTGGTGTTGATTCATCTATTCACGGTTGGTGCTGGGGACTCTCAGAAATGGGTGGGATCAAACTGTCATGTCTAACCAGCCCAGCCTTGCTCCGCATCCATTCAAGGGGATGCTTAGCCTGGCTCTGCTGAAAATAATAACCTCTCTGGAATTAAATAGTGTTTTTTCAGCTGCAATTATCTCATCCTTGACAAGCAAAACTTTTGAAGACTTTTTTCCAGTTTTTATTATTTTCTCATAGAAAGAAATATTTTGCAAAGAAAAAAATCAAAACAACCCCCCCTTTTTTTTTTTTTTTTAAAGTTTCCCAACCCCCCCTACCACCCTATCCCACCCCCCTCAAGCCTTGGTAGCTATGCTTCCTTTAGTTTAAGCAAAGCTTATATCACTCTAAGTTATACCTCAAGTCAAGTAAGCACAAGTAAACAGGACTAATCCTGCTTAAAACTGAACTAAGAATATCTACACAGTTTAATAAAATGGATTAAAATTTTACCTCGTATTAAACGTTAACAATTTTTCTTGTTCAGACAAGCCCTGGGAGGCTGGAGCAATGTTATTAATTTGCCTTCAACATCACTAAAAATTTCTTTGAAAATAAGCAAATTATGCACTTGTGCAGAAGGCAGGTTCCTTTGAAATGATAGTGCTCATGGGAGGTCTAGCTCCCTTCCTCCTTTGAATAAAAAGAGGGTTTCTTTTCTTTTTTTAGATTGTATTCTTTATTTTATTTTATTCTGGTTTATTTTATTTTAATTTTTAGATCCCATTTTACTTCTGAGTTCCTTATTAAAATGGCCCAGTTCTTGATGTTCCATTCATTATGTTTCTTTGGGGGAAAGATCAGCCCAGCACAAGTTAAATGCTCCTATATTTAATTTATATCTCAAGCTGACCTCAGCTAGCATGCACTCACACCACACACCTGGAAATGGAGATGTCAAGGTGTGGCTAAAAAGCCGAGATTTTCACACCAGTTTCTGTACAAACTAAGTGATGGCTTTGTTTCATTTTTCTGGTGGGAAAGAAAAGTCCAATTATTTTAAGCTTGGTGTAATTTTAATAACTTCAAAGACTTGAGGAGCAGGCTGAATTCCCCTCAATTCCCATTTCTCCCATCCGTAGATGTGTGTGTACACATATTTTGGTGTTTTAGTGGTTCTTACTCTCAACTTTCTGCTGACACGTGGAAACACTAAAAGGTGTTTTTCTTAAATAATAGCCCATTGTTCCTGCTGGTTATGAAGCCTGAGCACAAGGTGAGATCAAACCCTGTAGAGTTCATGCCTTTAAACCCCGCAGATGCTGATGCCTTTGCCACCAGCAGTGAATTAGCTGGCAGCCTCACACTTCACGTGTCCTGAAACGCAGAGATGAGAGTCACCTGATGAGAGATAAAAAAAACAAAGCCAAGACGGTTATTTTCTGGGTTAAAGACAAAAATTAAATGCTACGCGAGGCTGCGCCACTATATATTAAAAGCAGCGTTGCCTGCGAGCAACAGCCGCGGTGGCAGTCGGCGGCTCTTGAGCAGGGCAGGAACTCGCAGAACGAGACTTTCGAAGGAAACCGGGAGATTTTCCCGGTGACTTCGCTCCCTTCTAGCTACAGATAGGAACAGGCAGGGATTCATCACAACCAACCTGATAGCTACTACCCAAATATAGGTGTAGTCTGTGCCCCGAGGAAATTATAACTCAAGACAAGCTAACGCAGGCACTCCCGCGCCGGCTGGTGCCAGTGGGGGTGGCGTGCAAAGGTGATAATTGAAAGTTGTTGGGTTTTGGGGTTTGTTTGTGTGGTTTTTTCTCCCTGCTGAGTCAACAGGAGGTTGTTTACTACCTCCTGCTTCCTTGGAGGAAGGTGACTGCTTCTGTTCAACCTTGATGTAGCTCAGTAAGACAAGGAGTTGGCCACTGGGGTTGGGCCAGGGCCATCATCCAGCACCCAGGGAACAAGGGTAGGGAAGTCTGGAGTAGTCGGGCAGTAGCTTGTGTCCATGGGCAGGTCTATGGACTGTGTTTACAGAAGCCAGGAGGCCAGTGATTCACTTCATTCATAAAATCTGAACCTTTGATCCAGTCTCTTTACCTCTAGTCTCCAAAGGTAAAGATAAACACAAGGTAGGAACCACTTGCCTTCTGGGAGGAGAGCAGTGGATGAAGGCAGAGGGTGTGTCAAAGGAAAGGGGACATGGGGGAGAGAAATGCAGCTGACGTCGGATGTTAGGTCCAGGGATGGCCATGCTGCACTCCAGCCATCATCCATCCCTCCAGCACAGCAGTACCTCAGTCAGAGATGTCCTCTGGCTCCACAGCTGAATGCTAGTTCTATCTTTACAAACAGCTGGATGAAACCTTTGGACACCGGAAAGTGTCCAACAGTGTCTCTCAGGCTTGGGGCATGAGAGAAACAGGTCTCTGCTTGTGGGACGAATCTCCTCCCTCCCCCTCCCTTGATTGAGAACTTCATATCTGAAAATCATTGAGCAGAAGTACAACAACTTCAGCCTCTGAAGGCTGCCAAGCATTCTTGCTGAGTGAAGCGGTTTAGGTATACCAAAACAGGGCCAAACCTGGGGCTTGAGTAAGCCTTTCTTACCCTGGAACAAAAGACCTGCTCCCATGGCAGTCAGGTGCATGCATGAAACCTTGCCTGTGAAAACTGGCTGAACCAGTCTCAGTGCAAAAAAAGACTGGTTTGACCAGAACAGCCCCTTGTGCGGAAAGGCTCTGCCAGCCAGGCCCCAGCATCAAAGGCAGAGGGCTGCCTGGGTGCTCCACAGCCTCCGATTAGCATCGACGTGAGCTGAGCCCAGATTCTGCACCACGGAAGGCCACAACCAGCATCCAAGCCTGGGGCTCCAGCAACGCATCTGACTTTGCTCACTGTCTCCATGGCCGGGGTAGCTGCAGAGCTGCAGTGTGCGGAGCAGCATGCAAACCACCAGCCCCAAAATCTGGCTGTCCAGCATCCCTGCTGATGTGCCTTTGCATGACGGACCACGCATCCCAGCGGTGCGAGGTACCAGCTCCAGCTGCACACCTGCTCAGGGACCACCCGCGGAAGCAGTTGCCTTGGGATCCTAATGCTCATATGGGTTTGGGCTTGGCTTTTTTTTTCCATTTCACCCATTTCTTTTCCACTTCCTTCCTGCCCCGCAGGAAGTGATGGTAAGAGATAGGCCCCATCACCACGCTCACAGCTTGCAGTGCATACACCTCCGCTCCTTCAGCCAGCCCACCCAGTGCTTTCTCTTCTCTATGGGGTTTCATTGAAATGCCATTTAATACCAGTTCTCATTCCTCCTGTAGCACCTAAACATTTGCTCCACGCTTTGCAAAGTCTCTGCGGACCGTGCCATCACCTTATCCCATCCCTGCCTTCAGCAATTATCACTCCCTTTTGATTATTTCCCAAGCAATTGGCAAGGGTGAGCCCCAGCAAAGCCGCACCCCCATGGGCACAGGCTGCTGTGCAAAGCAGACCTTATCCTCCCAACCCGAGGACACGGATGGGACCGGACAGCACAGGGGAGGTAGACGGGAAGCTGGGGAGGAAACGACGGTGCTAAACCCATCGCTCATCCCGAAATAGGATTTGGCACTGCTGATGCGAGGCCCTACACTATAACGTTCAAGTCTGTTGCCTTCCAGAAATTAATTTATGGCCTTTTCTCCCTCTCCCCCACCTGACCCACACATCCTCAGCGAGGTCCGGCTACTCACCAGCCCCGCGGCCACTGCCTCTGCCTGGCTCTTATCGCCTTTTGAGCTATTTCCCCTCTTGACACTTCTCCAAGCCCTCCTCTTTCACCCAGACATCTGCATTCCTGTTTTCTTCCAAGTAGCTGGGGGTTAAGATGCAAAGCAAACACTTTTCTCAGCCCAGCGCCTGCTGCACTCCAGCCAGCCCTGCACGTGGAGGGGTCCTCGAGGCTGAGCTCTTGCCAGGCACAGGCAGGGTTTCCTCCTCCCACCCAGGTGCCTTAAACCCAGGCAGCATATTTTAGAGACAAACTGGGGAGCAAGAGTCTGTCCTCACGGCCATTGCCCTCAAGCTAAAGTCTCGCCTCCCCAACACCCTCAACCCCCAAAACGCTTTCAAATCACACGCGGCACCACAAAAACTCCCTTCGCGTTTAGGACAGGTGTGGGTTTAACGAAGTTTTTTCACGCGTAATAAAATATTGCTACTAATTAGGGTAATAATAGCAAGCGCTAGCTGAGTTCTGCCTGCTTAATTTCCACCTGCTATTTATTTGCAGTTTGATGTAGCGTGCGCTTCCTGTCATGCATTCTTGCAAATGATTTCTGTGCCGCGTTATCTTGCCGATGCGGTTCACCCGAGGAGTGGCCGAAACGCAGCTCTGACCGTGTGTCACTGCCAAGATGTTAGTTTTATTCTGTAGGAGGAGAAGGGAAAAAAATAAAATTAAAAAATAAACCAACCAAAACTGCCTTGTAACCATATGCTCGGCACGTGTGCGGATGGGAGCACATGCTGCTGTGGGCTTTTTTTCTTCTTTTCCCCTTCCACCCACGTCTTTGCAACCCACTGAGCTGCAGGTTTTCGGTTCAGCTGCAAAGTGTCTGTTTCTCAAGGAAGAGGTCGAGGTTGTGGTGTAGAGCAGGGTTGTGAGCCCTCCTAGGCAGGGACTGTCCAGGATACTCAGCATCAAGGCTGCGGCTCTACAACCACCGAACAAAAAAATATTCTTTTTTATCTAAATAATAAGACTTATTTAATTTAAATAATGTTTCATTAAAGCTTGTAACATTGCTAAAGAAAAAGGGATGCCCTCAATAAAAATGGATGCACTCAAAGACTGGGCATAGGCAAGACCAATGCAATTCAAACCCACACACATTCCCACCACACACATCTCCATCACACCTCCCCATCCAGGAGCTGGTGGGACCTTCTCATATGTCCATCGAAAGCAGCATCGGGTCCTTTTTATCCCGATGCTCTCGTGTATCACCAAATCCCAAAGGGTCACCCCTCAGTCATTCCACTGGGCAAGGGCCTTATTTTTCTGGCATGGGAAGGTCAAACCAAGGGCAGAACACAAGTCGCACCCGGATGTTTAGTTGTGTTATGAGCTTTTATTTAAAAAGCACATTTATACAGCATAATTTCGCAGATACAAACTTCAATTTTGTATTCTACAAAAGTCTTTGAATATTCTTCTCTTTACAAAATGGAACATTACAAAAATACAGACAATTTAATATGTTTTTTTTATACAAACGTCTCTAATTGCAGTTATTTTCATTAAAATATTACTACCACAGAACTACAATATTTTAGTCGACTATAAAAAAATTAATTCAATGCTTTTTTAAGCAGCAAAATGTAAATAACACAGGTCAGGACACAGTTTATAGTCATAGTGGATATATCTAAAATTGTTTCAGAAATAATATTTTACATAGTTAATTTTTAAGGTTTTATACATTATTTATATAATATTTATATATAAAAAAAATCATAGCTTGCTATAGTTGAAATGATAGGACGGATTCTGTAAGAAGGATGTGCAAATGGCCGTTCTGCATGCTTTGCGGGATCCCTTTGCAAACGCGCTCTGTGAAAGGGCTGCAAACCAAGAACCTGTGGTTTCTGGGTGAGAAAAATAAAACTAAAAAAAAAAAAGAAAACAAGAAGAAAAAAATCACACTTAATATAGGCACAGCTGATTTACCACCAGCGTCACCGAGCGGAGCACAGGACCTGGTACCTGCTGTGGCGTACACCGGGGTGCCCAAGGGAGAAGGGGGGAGGGATGCACAAACCGACTGACACCCAGGCTGGGACGTGCCGCCCAGCAGCCCGTCCCAAAACTGCAGAATAAAAGTTTCCCCGGGACTCAGCCCCGAGGTCGTAGTGCGAACGCGTCTTCGGCAGAGCCGCCGCTACCCACTTTC
>NW_010258515.1:406636-407356 GCF_000690775.1 Eurypyga helias
GCCCTGCTGCCGTTGTTCGGAGGGGATGGCCAGGAAGCGGAGGATGCTCTTTTCACAAAGGGTCATTTGTGGGTGCTGCGCACGCCTGGGGGCTCAGGCAGGTCTGACCCTCGCCAGGGAGCGCGCGGAGAGGAAGAGATGTGGCTTCTCTGCGCGGAGGATGGAGTTATTCAGCCTCGCTGCGCGTCTGAGGACCGCACATTAAAGGCATGTAGTGTGATCAGAGACCCTTCGGAGATCTTTGACTGGGCAAGCTTCTTCTAAACTAAGTCACAGTATGGAATAGAGGAGGCAAAAATAAACTGGTATCAAAAAAGAGAAAAAAGCAACTCTTACAAACCAATCCCAGATCTTGACTCAGTGCTGTTTCTCGCATATAGTGCTACACAATTTAGTCGTGAGTTGTTTTTTTTTCTCTCGTAGGTATTGGAAATCTTCATAGTAAAAAACACTAAGCTGGCCAGCTTTCCAAAATTCCCTTAGCGTTCATTAGGCTATGAACAATTTGGCGTTCACTACAACATGAACACTCAAACCAATTGCACATCCAGAACTCCGGCACCTTTCTTTGTTTGTTCGGCTTTTGTTTTTTTGTGGTTTTTTTTTTTTTCATTCTCACTGTTGCTTTTGACTTAGTTGACCACCACTCCTTTCATCCAAATGTCGCAAGTTGAAAAGACCACAGAGTAAGACTTTACTGGTCGGGCAAGAAAGTCTTTC